>NW_024884253.1:37090850-37193230 GCF_019232065.1 Centrocercus urophasianus
TTTGGTGACATTTGTTGTTTTTTGTCTGAAAGCAATACTGTGAGTGTGATGTAAAAGAATCATAATAGTAGCCCCAGGTGCCAATAGACCCTGCATGCTCGCAATATCGTTATACAGAGCACAGAGCTATAAGAGGCAATATTCATTTTAGAAAAAAGAAACTTGTCCATCTCTTAAGAGCTACAGATTAACATCACGAGTATGTCATTATTCAATGCTGCTTATGAATTATTCACTAATTAAGAGAACAGGATTCCCCATGGATCAGAATACATAGCCAATGTGCTTAACCAAGTGCAATGCTCAGTTTTTTATCTTCCTGTCTGTTAATATTGTTGACAGAATTAGTTTCGATTTGTGCCAAGACTGCATTGGAAGAACGGATGAGTACAGAAAAAAAATTACACAAAATGTGAAAATTACAGAAAAATGTGAGAAGTTACAACTTCTGCTTCAATTATCTGAAGACAGCAATGTGTCACATGCATCTCAGACAGAAAGATTTCAGCAAAACAGAAATATTAGCTCCTTCAATAATTTATTCTCAGCCCATCTAGAAATAATCTTGTCACAGTGAAAGTGGGATTCTTCTTAAACAATATAGTGAAATTCTGTGTTTTAATGACCATGATAACATTTCAGTTATTGGTCTCTCAGCAATAAAACTTCTGGCATTCCAGGTATTTATAGTATGGTGGCTGAAAAATGTCTGTTATCAACTTTAACTGAACCAGTTACATGATAATCCCTTTAAAGTATGCCCGTGAAGACTGTGCACAAGAGCATTTCATCACTAAAGATACCTGAATTATATATAAGTCTTGCATTATATGTGATTTGTTTTGGAGCGGACAGTTTCTAAAGCTAGTTTCAAATCAATGGTCTTAGAGAAATAAATGTCTGAGAGAGGAAATTGAAAGAAAGAATGTCTCCTCCACTGCTAACTATTTGCACTAAGCTGATTTAATGCAGAATACACAGAGATTAGAGAGATTTGTTTTATGTGTAAACAGGAGGGAAAAATACTTTTTCTTTTCACATGACAGGATAATCTTTGGAAAGAAACACAGTAAAGTAATGTTCTTAGCCTTCATTAACTACCTGAAATTCATCCTCTTGCCTAGGAAGGAACAACTGCTTTCTGTTCTCCTTGCCAAGAGTTATTGGTCCATCTGCTCCTCCATATCCATATATCCAGAGAGTGGCATTTGCTCGAGCTCCTGCACTTCCCATCAGCACTGACACTTTCCAGTCATCAGATGAAGGAAGGGAACACTCACCAACTTGGGGATTTCTCATTTCTTCTGTGAAATACAGAACATTAAGCAGGAGATAAAAATTGACATGAAACTGCCAGTCACTGCTGTAACATCAGCACATAACCTCAGTAATTCTCAATGATCTCTAGAGGTCCCTTCCACCCCCTGCAATTCTGTGATTCTGTGATAAGGAGACCATAACAGAAGAGGGGATTGTATTTTTTCAGTGACAAACGAGGAAAATGTCTTGTTTGGATCAGCTACAAGATTCAGCTAGAAAAGAAAAAACCCCTCCCCAATCATAATTAAGCATATAGTGCCAGTGTTTAGGCTAAGGGAGGATCTGTATGAATAAGACAACAGCAGTGCAGTACTACTTAAGAGAAAAAAAAAACAGAGTTTGCAAACATCAGGTGTCATTTCAGTAATGTCACAACCATAAATTCACCTCTACACACTCCTCTCCATGAACCCTCCATGGAACAAGCAGGTCCTATCTCCCCCAAATTTACAATATGCTCAAACACAGAAGGCGGATTTAATCCCTCAGTTTGCAAAGACAAAAAAAAATCCACTTTGCCTATATACTGTGTCCTGCAAGAGTTCCTAAATGGTTCTTTTTCAAAAAGCTGCACATAGACTTGTTAATGTTCTAAATAAGATGAACATTATCTGCACTTCAGATTAATTTTCTTTTCATAGAAACCTATAATTTTTTTAATTGGAAGGAACCCTTAAAGATCATTGGGTTCAACTCCCTGCAATGAGCAAGGACACCGACTGCTCCATCAGGTTGCTCAGAGTCCCATCCAGCCTGACTTTGAGTGTCTCCAGGGATGGGGCATCTACCACATCTCTGGCAGCCTCCACTGCCTCACCTTATTGTAAAGAAAAACTTCTTATACCTAGTCTAAAAGGCTCAGCTGTTTCAGCCTTTTGTATCCCACAGCTCATTTCTCATCCATTAAGTCACGTTTGATGAACCAAGCTTTTAGAGGCCACAGGCTCCAGGTGCATAAAATCACTTAAAATATTGCTGAATTCATAAATTGACACATTGATGTTAATTCGTAAAGAATTCCCAATCTATGACAAGCACTACCCAAAATATGTAAAGCACCACTGTGTTATCAAAACTGATAACACCAATCTGAAACAGCACCAATTTGGCCACTGTGAAGAAAATTAATATCACTCCAGCCAAATTCAATATAGATACTAAAATAAATAAATAAATAAATAAATAAACAAACAGCAACCTGTGACAAATTTGTAACACTCACTGAGCTGTATCATGTCATCAATGAAGTAAAAGCATGAATACAATGTAAAAAAACTTGTCATGAATCCCTGGGACTTCCTTCTTACAAAACTTTTATGACCAATGAATTATTTGTCTTCATGGCACGTGTCTTTCAGTAACTATAACAAAATAGTTGCTTCAATCCATTAAATTTTTTTGACAGTGTGATTTCTTAACATTCCTAGAGCAGCAATACTTTCTCTAACCAGAACTACGTAGTTCCTCATCTGTAACAAAACAAACTGACTTAAGCTATCTGACACCACATCCTACTTGTTTGAGTGATGTGACCCACAAGCACTCCCTAACAAATGCATTAAAAGATTCAAGAAATGCACAGGTTTTAATAAATATAAGGAAATCCATGCTGCTGTTTATACTTAGTATAAGAATTCCCTTCTTGTGTTGTTGCTGCCCAAAGCACCTACTGCAAGCACAAAGTACTGCATCCTGAAAAAAAAATTATAATTCACAAACAATTCAGAGATGTTGAATGCTTTTCGCCTCATAATTTACTGGCACTTCTTACAAATGGAAATCAGTCACATTGATTTGCTGCAGGCTAAAAATATTCCAATCTGAAAAGAGGATTTGATGGTCTCTGGATTAGTCATGGGATTTTATACACTTCATGGCACCATGATGTAAATCCATTGCGAGAAAAATTCATTCTGATAGTCCTGCATGAAAATTATGGAGAAGTCACAATCCTTCACACAGTTTCATAAAAATTACTTTGCTTTTTTATTTACTTATCCTAAATCTAAAGCAAAGCGAGAGTAATTTGGTCCCCAAACATTGTATGATTGAGTGACACTTTTGAAGTGAACCATCAGAAAAATGAATGTCTACAGCAGAAGCTTGTACAATAGACATGATGTATTTTATTGCACTCCTGTGTATCACCACTTCCAATGTAAACCTAAAGGAAATTAGATCAGACTTTACTTGTATATTACTTAGCTTTATAAATAAAATGTGTTAAAAAACTGATAGTAACTAATAATATTCCAGACATATGGGAAAGCAACGTGCAACGTACAGAAATTGTTTCTTGGAGATACAGTTTATTAATACTGAATCACAACATTTTTCTCCATGTTACAAATTGTGCCTACTTTTTGCTAGCTAATGGCATCAATCTCCTTACTTTGACTTGTAGATATGTTTTTGCTATTCAAATTTCAACATGATTTCAGAAACATGAGGAACAAAGAAATGTGTCCTCACTGCACTTTACAACTTCCTGGAGGGAGGTTTGGCCTCTTCTCCAAGGCAACGAGCAGGACACGAGGCAGTGGCCGCCAGTTGTACCAGAGGAGGTTTAGATTAGACATAAGGAAGAACCATTTCTCTCGGAGAGTGGCCAGGCACTGGAATGGCTGCCCAGGGAGGTGGTGGAGTCGCCGTCCCAGGCAGTGTTCAAGAGGTGTCTGAACGACGTGCTGCGTGATGTGGTTTAGTGCTTGTGGTGGCAATGGTGATGAGGAGACGGTTGGACTGGATGATCTTATAGGTCATTTCCAACCTTGTGATTCTATGATTCTAAGTAGAAATCCTCAGTACCATTTCATGCTTACTGACTGATACAGAAGTTGACACAAGTATGTGCCCTCAGTAAGTCTGTTGATTTTTGTTTTATTTTGTTTCTGATAACAGAAGATTTAAAAATCCTTGGTTTGAGATATTCTTGTCTTCCGATTCAGTTTCTTTGTCCCTATTCATTCTATGATCCTCTAACTATGTATATATATCTTCCTTCCCTTCTAGCTCATGCAGAACATTCGACCTTAAGTCTATAACATGGTCTCATGCATTTTTGCTGACATATCTCTGACAGTCACTGTAATTCTCCATTCTGTGAGCTATTAAGTAGATGTTGAAACCTGACATCACCTGACTTCTGTGGCAGAAATTACTCAAGGAATAAAGAATTCACATTACAACAGAAATACCTAGTGTTGCAGCAGTTTTCACTGGTGGGGGCAGCCCTGCCCACATCATGGAGTTGGAAAAGGGTAGACTTTAATGGCCCTTCCAACTCAAACCATTCTATGATTCAGTGTTTCTATTCTTCTATGACTAATCTCAAACCAATTGTTATTTGTGAAATTAACAACCAAAAGATATATATTGGCTAGTAGATGTAGTAGACGGCTAATCTGTTCTGAGTTCAAATACTAAGTCTGCTGAACTGTATACTAACTCCAAACATCACTTTTTTTCTAATATGAACTCTGTTTTAAAAAAAGCAAGGGAGTATTTAATATATATCCATTAAAAATAGAACTTGGAATATCGAAGATCAGGTATCTTTTAAAGTAACCTAAGTGAGAATCTCTTACTCAATGTGAGTATTTTCTTTGAATGTCAGAGTACCTGATATTTCTGTCCCTTTTCTGTAAGCAAAGACCAGACATAGAAATGTCAGAAATAGTTCGAAGTGCTAATAGTGCTTACTTAACCAACTTTATGGAGATATTGTTTCTATAAAGGAATCATTTGTATCCACTCCTAGAAACATCCTACTCCTTTGAAAACAGGCTTGATGGTTTGTAAGCTGTTGCCATGGCTTTGAAATGCACAGTATATCACCATACTTGCCAACAACCCACAACGATTTGGGTAGACTTTGTAACACAATAATATAACACGAGGACTGATAGATTTGAAACAGAAAGTGACCATTTTAAGGTAAGAATGGAAACACTGACCGAAAAAAAAAGTAACAGTAATTAATAATATTCCACACCTATGTTTTGAATTCAAGCAGAATGTTTTGTTCCAACTGAATTTATTTAAAATCCTCTCCAATATTATACCTTATGAATGATTATACAATTGGCATCTGCTTCACAAACAAACAAACTTGAAAATTGCAAAACAAAAACAAGCACTTTGAAATTGCAATCTGAACATTAATTAACTATTCTTACCTGCTTAGCTAGAGATAAACCAAACTAACATTCAACACATTAAAGTCTTACTCTTTCTCCTACTGAATTATAAAGCAGAAAATCTGAGAGAAATATTCCATGACTTTCCAAAAGCTTTGGATTGGGCTCTTGGTGATATCAGCTTCTTAAATTCCACAGAAGCAGCAGAAGCATCCCTTGCCATAGATAGTTACATATTCAAAAAATACCAATGTGAAATTATTCAACAGATAAATTATAATCACTGCCTAATCCATGAAACACCTTTCAATGCCCCTTTTAAATAAAAAATAATTATTTTTATGTTGTATGTATGTATGCATAGGTCAAAAATCTAAAAAAGCCATACATTTCCCTTCTTCAGATAAGTAACTGCAAATATGCATGGGAGGCAGACATGCTTTAATGTTGTACCAGAACTGATTTGTTTACTGTTTCTTACCTGAGGGTGGAAAAACCAAAGGTCTTTGAGATGTTTGCCACTGGGCTTTTGCTGGCAAGCATTCAGATTCTCTGAAGTCTTTCTTCTCTTGAGTGGTTTCTACAGGAGTTCCTGTGGGATTTACCCAGCCAACTGAAACAATCAAATGTTTCAGTTATTAGAAATCAGTAATCAGAAATTACAGAAATTTACAAATCATTTGCTACTTCTTTTATTTTTTCCCCCCTCAGAAGCTTTCCATGTGTCCATATGTGACAAACACTAATACTAGACCTACGATAATTCAACACGATGGATACCAAAATCTTTTCTCTGTGTATCACACAGGTACTAGTAATAGGCTTTTGTTGTTAGCAACATCACAAAAAGTAGAGAATAAATATGATGTACCAATAAATATCCATTTTAGTGCTTTGAAAATCTAAGTAGCAGTTTCACACCAAGGCACGAATGAAATGACCTGCTCAAATGTGGTTTTCCACAAGATCAGCTTCTTCACGGTATTTCCTTTCTTAAAGAGTAGGAATGCTGAAATGAAAACTGCTAGAGGCCATTTCTGATAATATGAACTAGCAAACAGACAAATCTTTCTTGCTTTGATAGAAAACAATAACTACTGTTTTCCTCCTTTTATTGGGTAACAAGAATTCAGGAGAACTCCAGCCTGTAACAAGGTAACAGTTCACTTTATTTTAACAGCATCAGTAAGTCCTGCTTTTTTGAGAATTTCCATTGAAAACCATGCTCTTCCCAAAAGGCTGCAAAGAAAAAAAACTTTGCTTTAGTCTATAAGGACACAGAGACTGAAATACTCTCAGCACCTTGCTGCAAGCAGGGACTGAATGGTAGCAATGCCATCACAGTGACTTTGAAAATACTTCCGTATGTCTTGGTGACGAAATAAATGAAACAGAATTGAAGACATGAAACAAAAGTAACAGGGTCTGTGTTTTCATATTTTCCCTTCGTGGATTGAAGCCCTCAAGTTGAGTCTGTTCTTCATTTGTCTGACAAAAACCTGACAGAATTCTTAATTTTCAACTGATGGCCACTTTAGCATTGCCATTAGTTGTTGCATTTCTTGTTCTCTTTATGCCCTTTAGATAAGACTGCAGATATAGTTTTATTTTCTACAATAATGATCCTAGCCAGCTGGCTCCAAATCCCTCACCAAATTAAAAACTTAATTCTCCAGAAGGGGGTGAGACAAGCAAACAGTGATCCAGGGATTTCCAGCAAGATAATCTCACCTCCACTGCAACCCTTAAGTGAGGTTTGGGAAGGGGTGGACCCTGGCTCATCCATTCCAGTCACTCAGGGGCATTGCATGCACCTGAACTTCTCTGGGTTGGCCCTGCCTTCCCATCAGGTGCTCAATCAGTGGTTCAGACCCTGACTTAGCATTTCTGCTACATATGCCCTCTCTAAATTTTAGAGCTTTCCCTATAAAATAGGAAAGTATGGTGTACCTGAAAGCAAGATAGTATCTCCCCAGATTCTAGAATCTGTAGCCAGAATGGGGAATAGGCCAAGGAGTCAACTCCATGTCTATCCTGTCATCTGTTTTGATTCTCATGCTCCAAAATTTATTTGTTTAGTTAAAAAAAAAATAAAATAAATAAAAATTCTTCAGCACCCTTTATTTTTATTAAAGGAAAAAAATAGAGCAAAATTAACTAACTACCCTGGACAAACTGTGTGATAAAACTTCTCACTTTTAAAATTACTAAAAACAACAAGGCAAAAGCAAATGATCTATCTTACGTGTTTTTGTTTTGAACTTTGTCTGTCAGAAACACTAGTCACTTAGGCAAACTGCAATATTAAGAAATCACATACATTTGATGACCTGCGGGTAGAAAAAAGTGTTGCTCTCTCCAATGTTAATGACTGGCTTGGTCTGACCATCTGGAAGGAGACCAACGTATATCCCTTTACTCCGCACTGATTCCAGACTTACAGATCCAGCCTCCCAATTCTTCTCAATTTTGAAGTGACAGTATTCATCACCCGTGCCCTAAGAAATTGAAAACAGAAATCTGAAATCAGCAATTGCACTGATGTATCTGGGTAAGCTGAATGTTTCTTAAGACTTATATATTACTATTTTCTAGTGACATTTCAGATTAACTTTAGGGTCTTCATAATGTGCTACATTATTACCCAAATCTTGGTTCTGTGTAGTCCTCCATGGCAAAAAGGCCAATCAATAATATGAGCAAATGAAAAAAAGTATTCTGAATCATGTTAGGGTTTAGGCAAAGTCCAGGATATATTCAGAGAAATTCCCATTTAATAAGCCTTTAGAAGGTTAAGGAATGTGAAAACATTTTTTTTATCTTCATTTCACAACACTTATAGCATCAATTTCAATGTCTTAGTCAACCAAAACCTCAGTGTAGTACTCCAATGATCTGGCGCTCTAACAGTGATAAGTGAATATATTTGTGGATTTAAAAGCACTGTGCACATGAATGTAGTATCCACTGTAGCAAACTGCATTTGGATTCAACTATTTGTCAGAATACAACTTTCTCGTGGCCAGTAGCCAGAAGCAGACTACAGAAATCCCAATTTAACATGTCTCAGAGAGAAGAGCACCCGGTCACATGTTGTAATTTTAACCTTAAAATACAGTAACTGCTCAAAATAAACTGTACAAAATAGACTGTACATGAAAGATTCTTTTCTATCCTGTGGTGAGGGTGCTGCGAAAAAAGCAAGACATTCAGAAAGCCTGCATTCAAAATAAGGATCAATTTTTATTTTTTTTTAAATCTCTGATCAGAGTATATTGACAGCAAGAGCAAAACTGTTGAGGATCTCAGCTCTGATTCTATGTCATACACAATTGAGTTAAACTCTCAGATAAAAATCATGAGTAGGTCTGTGAATTTTAGTTCATTTGAACAGAACTACATTGCAAAAGTCAATTCAGCATAAAATTCCTTACATTTTAATTATTCATTAGTCCTTTTTTTTTTTATCATCAATCTATTTAGATTTAATACCAGTTTAAATCCCTGAACATGTTTGTATTCCACATTCCAAACAATTACATCAGTTCTTATCAGCAAACTGACAAAGAATTAGCAAACAACAAGTTCAATGATCAAATAATAATGTTTATGTTTATTTTTTTCTCTCTTTTTTTTTTTTTTTCATCCTCTCAGGTGTAAAAATTCTTTGATTAAATTCCAATCAGATGAAGAATATGGGTCTAAGAATATTTCAACCATATTCTCCAAACATATTTTTTTTTCCTGCATATAAAAGCTGCTCATAAATGACGAAGTATTTCAGAAAGAAAATCATGTTCTTCATTTTAGACAAAATAGAATTCAGTAAAAGCTGGGATGCCAACATGGCTCCAACATCTTCTGAAACAAGTACATACCAATAGAACTGTAGTTGTTTAAAATCTCAAATTAATGCAACAGAATCTTGACACAGAATCATCTGACAAATAAATTTTAACTATATACACATGATCATATTTTAAAATATTAAGTAGTTTTTATAAATAAGTGCCAAATAGGTGTGACAGCCTGTCTTGCTATATTCCCCTGTCTTTCCTTGAGAAATGAAGGAAATGTCCTGAAAAACCTTAAATCCAGACAATGCTTTCATCAAATTTTTATCCAAGCAACACAAAGAAGATTTTCTCCTGTCACTGACAATCTACTCAAATTATCTGCAGATGGAAATACAAACAAGAAGTGCTTACTGTTCCATTACACTGGCCATCTTTGATCTTCAGGAACATTCCTGGGTTTCTCACACTCTCAAACATGCAGACTCCAGAGCCAATTTTATGCACCCTCCAGTAGGATTCCTGTTGCTGCTGACCTGCTCCACTGCAGCCCCCATCAGATCTGAGAGTCAGAGCCTGGCAACGATTTGTGTTGAGCAGAATGATGGCACCATGGTGAAATACACCCTTCAAATGAAAGATAATAAGTCCTTTGTCAATAGTGCAGCTTTCCTTCACGCTAGTCTTTGATATTGATACTGTTCATACTGACTTATTTTAAGTACTTACATATTTCCCATGCATAAATGAATTTCGAAAGTAATTAGAGTATGCACCCAGCTTCCTTCTGTGCAGACACCAATCTGAACAGCAGAAACTTCTCACTATCCATCATCTTCCCTACTCTTTATCACTCAGTAGCACAGAGCAACATTCAGAGCTCAAGCAGTGTGGCAAGCTAAGGAACTTGTTTTCCTTTAAAATTGAATAGCTTCCCATGCAGCCATCTTATATGTACCCACTCTCCTATTTCTAGAAGGTTTAGTAAACATTTTAGAGAGATTTTTATTTCTCTAAATTGAAGCCATTCTTATTTGCATATACCAGCTACTATCACCATTGTTTGCCCAAGAAGGGCAGAAAATGAAAATTTCAATCTATTAAATTGTGGCTTTAGTCCATCTGGTGGAGGAGGATCATTCTTTCAGCTTATACTTCTCAGATTAGATATGACCTACTTCACAATAGTATTTTAGAAATTTTAGAAAATTTTACTCTTCTACTGAAAATTCTACAATTTTAGAAAAGTCTACTTAATTTATCTCCCCAAACCTTACCTTGACATGCACAACAAATTCGTTGGAAATTCCAGCATATCCTGTTTTTTCATCAGCTACTTTGCCTTGAAGATTGAACATTACAGTGTGACCTGGGTTCCTCGCTGACTCAAGAATGGCACAACCATTTGGTTGAAGGTGAATGCAGAGCTCACAGCAAGACTTGTCTTTGCTCTAACATTGACAAAGGAGGAATAATAAATTATATTAACTGTTAGACATAGCAAAATCCAAAACAGAGAGTATCATGACATGGTTTCCGTACTCCTTGATTTTCCATGATTCTACCAGTTTAGAAGGCAAATTTCTCCATATTTTCCAGATTTGCAGTCTTAATACTGAAGTTCTAAAATGTTGTATTTCTAAGCACAGAAACAGTTCATCTTAAAATGAAACAAATCTGAGAATAACCTGAAAGATACCAGAGTACCTCAACTGCAAGAGTCAAGTTGCAGCTGACAAACCTGGCAAAGAAGAATGGAATTTAAAACTGACATAGATCAAAAATGACCTTTCTGCTACTCTTATTTGCATGATGGTGGCAAATAGTGATTGTCCTCGGTAGTTTATGTTCGTTTCAAGAAAACAAAGAGTCAGAGGTTTTATACAAAAGTACAGAGCATCACAATACTCATGTCTGTCTATTCAGATTTGCAGACTTTGTCTGTACTTCACTGTATGAAAGACAATATACAAAACAAGTGTTTAAACAAATTAACTCCATCATCATTCACATATTTAAGAAAACTACTTTTTTAATAAATGTAAAGTGATAGTAATCAGCTCAAACTCTTGAAACTTAAAAGTCCTCTGGCTTACATAATCTCATATTTTTTTCAAACATCAGAACACTCCCTGACAAGAGGTAATGGCTTAAAACTAATAGAAGATAGGTTTAGATTAGACCTTAGGAAGGAACTATTCACCAAGAGAGGCCCTGGCACAGAGAAACTATGGTGCCCCATCCCTGGAGGTATTCAAGGCCACGCTGGATGGAGCCCTGAGCAGCTTAGCTGGTAGAGGGCAGCCTTGCCCACAGCGGGTGTGGGTGGAATTAGACGATCAAGGTCAGCTCCAGCCCGAATAATTTTATGATTCTCTATCACTCTCTGATTCAATATTATTAAGACTTCAAAGAATCACACTTTCAAAAAAATAAATAAATAAATAAATTCATTTGCAAGGCATTTCCTTCTGAAAAAAAGCTTCATACTCAAAAAACTTGCCTATCAACTTTAATCTACTTTCAAAAGTAAAGGACAAACTGGCTGGATTTTTGAAGTGATTGTTAAAGAATTGAGCTAGCTTGCACCTCAAAAATGTAATTAAATGTGTACTTTAAGGTCAACTGTAATTTTTGTATTGACATTTTGCTTTACATTTACCTGCTGGTATTTCAAGGATCTCAAAAGTTTTCACATAACAACAGTTCTCATATTATCTGAGAAGACAAGTCATGCAAGACTGAAAACAAGAAAATAGAGATCCAGATTTTCAGTAGGCTGCTCAAACTCGTAAAATACTCATTAGAGAGAGAGAGAGAGAGAGAGAGAGAGAGAGAGAAGGCTTAAATTTAAGTGTCCAATTAATACTCATTTTGTAGTAAGACATATAATATGACAGACTGCAAGGTGTTCCCTGTATGGAATTACAGTAATGAACATGAGCACTAGAAAGTCCTGCAAGGAGGTCTGACAGTTCGCTTGGCAGGCTGATGCTGCTCCCACTGAGAGATCTAGCTCTACTGAGAGTACTT
Source organism: Centrocercus urophasianus (assembly GCF_019232065.1). Lineage (NCBI taxonomy): Eukaryota > Metazoa > Chordata > Aves > Galliformes > Phasianidae > Centrocercus > Centrocercus urophasianus. Next base: position 37,103,137 of record NW_024884253.1, read on the forward strand.
TATTCCCTCTAATACTAATTCACATAATGTAAGAAAAGAACAGGACCAAGTTTGCCTGTGAGATTATTCTCTGAATAAATAATAATAATAAAAAAACCACCTCCTTTCTTTAACAGAAAAAAAGTTTCATCAGAAAGTACTTAATTCTACAGCTCACTTGCATACTCCAAGTGCTGAGAAAGAAAGACAACAGTATGACTGAGAACCAGCGTGGATCAAAATAAATCTGGAATTCTTCCGCTGATTTACGACAGGCAGATTACATAAAAAGATAAAAAAAAACCAAAAAAAAAGACAAACCACGGTGACAATTAAAATCAGTATTAGAATTGATACTTATCCAAAAAGAGGTAATGTTAGGGTATTCCAGGTACCTCGGCAGTATATAGTAAGCTGACATAGTATAAACTGGCGTGGAATGATTCTTTATTCCTGCACTAAGTTATGTATGCTATTAAAAGTTCTACCAAGAAGTAAAAAGTAAACTGAGAAAAAGAGAGAAGGCCCTAGAGTTAAATTTGCCTATCTATTGACAATTTCCTGGGTTCAGTTCCGCACTTTCTAGATCCTTAACTGCCTAAAAACATGACTATGTATTAGGCAGAATAAAAACAGCACTGTTTTTAATCAGACAATGAAATGTCATTATGAAGCAGAAACCAGAAGCAGTATTTCCTACCTTTCCAGTTGCATAGCCATTGACAAGAGCGAGAGCAAGATGGGGTATCTGATGACTTCTGAATACAGAAATATTTCCTTTTTTGACAATTACATTGAAAAGTCCTTAGAATTAAATGAAAAAAAAAAAAAATAAAAGGTTGGAGCATGAAAGTATATTCTTTCATATTTTTGTTTATTTACAACCAATCATGTATCATTTTCAATTGTATTAACTCAACAGTTTGACCTTGCTGATCAATGAATCCCCCTCCTCATTCCTTTAGGAGAGGGTGCCTGGAGACAACTATCTAATTTTCTGCCTCGAGGAAAAAGTTCTAGAAGTTAATGACAAGGAAAAAAATGTCTCCTGGGGAGCATACGTGCTTTAAAAAAATCTGTCACAAGGAGTTGGGAACTACGATGTATTTAACCACACCATACTATGGCAATGAATGACTTGGTAAATAACAAATCATGCAAGTAACATGAAGCTCTCAGGTAGGAGAGCAGATTTTTTTTTTTTTTGTATGTGTATTCATACTAGATTTTTTTAAAGCAAACCTTGAAGAATAGCTCATGGCTTTGAAAATTTCAAATCTGATCAGTATTCCAAAGAATTACCTTATAGCTAAGAAATACTGATGAAAACTAAAGCTTTTAGTGTTTTAGTGTTCCCAACAGCAACAGATGATTTTTTTAAATCGATGTACCACGACATTATGCTGCCCAATCTGCACACTGCAGCTGTCTCTGGAGGACTCCTGTGGTATCCATGACATAAGATTTTCAGGTTCTCATCAGGATAATTGGGATTATATAGTCAGTGATCACTGTGCCCTGGGAATGATGTCACAAGTTATATGACATAGATGGGTTTTCCAGCCCTTTGGGCAAGAGATGGAGGACACATAACAATCACAAATGAGTTTTCCACTTTACAATAGAGATAAAGCTCCCTAAGAAATTAAAAAACACTAGAACAAATCTCCACCTACAAATTTTTCCTTCAATGCTTTTTATGCTATTATATTATACTTCTTTAGATGTGCTAAAGACAAATAAGCAGTTTTACCAGTATTTGAAACACATTTGTTTTTTTTTTTATTTGAAAAGAGAAGTAGATAGCTTAGATTGGAAGACATTATTCCAAAGCATACAAAAAGAAGCAGGGATCCTAAATGAAAATTTCAACAACAGTTCCCAAGACAGCGTGTATGGATTTCTGTTGCACATGACCAATCTAGCCACTCTGTTGCCTACTGCACATTTAAGTAACTCAAATAAATCTGAAAGAAATTGTCAGAGAAAGATCTTATTCTGGAGGAAGAAAGCTGACATGATAAGTGCTTGCATCCATTTTGTACTAGTATTGATTCTGTACTCTGAACTATAAAAATGGGAACATAGGGTGACAGTGTCTGCTCTTCTGACTTCCCATCTAGATTAATTGATAGTTTAGATAGAAAGATATCAGTTTGGTTTTGATCTAATTGTCTTTCTAATATGTTTAATTACTTCAATGATACTGATTATATTTGAAAGTTGTGTAACAGATTTGATATTTGCACAGTTTTACACACACTGATGTATATCCAGCAGGTGAAACTGTACTAGAACAGCATGGAATGCAATAAATATCTCACACATTTATGTCTGAAAATGCAGACATAATGAAACAAGAATTTATAAAAGGGGATGAAACAGCCTGGAGTACAAACTTGAACTCCGCACATTAGGAGACTGTGAACTCTGTGGCATTCTGTGAAATCAAATCTGGCACAAAACATCACTTGAAGACATAGCATTAAAAAGCAACAAAGGTGAATTAGAAAGATTACAAATTACTACGAGCAGACAGTATGGTCTGTCACCAGGTAACCCACATTTTGTGATCCTAAATGGAGCTTCCAAAAGAAAGGACACTCCTCCTTTCTGTTGCCAGTATTTTCAAATATTTCAGACATTCTCTAATACTAAAGGTGCAGAGAGAAGATTTGAGTTAGTCAGTGTTTGAATCACCAGTGTTTGAACTAAAGGACCAAAACTGATAACAAAAGGAGTTTTGCTATAACATAGTAAAAGCCACTTCCAATGTAGCTTTTTTGAGGTGCTTCCACAGGTTATGTTAAGGAGTATTCCCCTGCTCTCCATGCAATCTTTGGTGTGTCCTGCAGGATTCTGTGCTACCACTTACAAAAAAATGTATGTAAGGTCCCTAGGAAGATGCGAGAAAGGCCAAGCAACTCCATCAGTACAAAGCTCAAAAAATGCATGCCTAATATGAAACTAGCTCTAATAAGTTTTAGTAACATGTAAGGTAGAAACTGATAAAGAGAAAGAACAGGAAGAGTGCCATTACAGTCGATGACAAGGATGGAAACAAAAGGAGATGTGTGTGTATATATATGTGCATAATTGTGTGTGTATATATATACACATAATATACACACACACATATAAATACACAAGTAATATACATATACAACATATGTACACCCTCTACAAATAAAATATACCTGGAAAGCTTAACTTTTAGCTTGGATGGATTTATTTACAACAGATTATGTCTGTCTTTGCCTGACATTTTGTGGGATTGCTCAAACTGCAGATGACTGAAAGTTTATATTTTGTAAGGGACAGACAGTGGCAAGAAAACATATCAGATTTTTTCATGCTTTATATTAAAGCAAAGTATATTACTTGTGTCTTAGAGTGTATGTAAATGTTCTAAGGAAGAAAATTTTGTATTATATCGACAGGAATCAAACACAAGGCACAGTGAAATATGAAGTCCCCTTTTCCTTATCTTTATACATACACCCACATGAAAAATACTTTACCATATTTATTCTTCTTGTCACCAAGAGCATCAACGCTGCTGTCTGGATAGAGACATACGAAACCATGGGTGAGCCTGTTGTAAAGCTGAAGTTTATTGCCTTCCTGAAATTTCCACTTTTCAGCAGCCCACTGGTTTTATAAACAAGCAGAAAAGACTTATGAGAAGATGATATACAAGAGTTTGACATACTTGAGAAAAACTGATATAGTTTCACTCAAAGTACAATTAGAATTCTCTAAATAAAAATAGAAGTGATTCCTTACAGTTTCCTCTCTCTTCATCTCCAGCTCTTTCCCTGTATAGATAAAAAAACATATGATTAATTTACAAAGCATCCTCATTCCATTTGACACAGTTGTGAGCCTGGGTCCTCCTCCTCACCGATTTTCACTTACTTCCTGGAAATGTGCTGGCATCTGTCACAGTCAGTCCTCTCGCAATGTTGCCATCGTCCTGCCCATTGTCCAGCCATCTGAAAAACAGAACACTTTTCAGTAAAATCACTACGACAGGCAACTTCTACAATACTGCATACATGGTATTTGAATATTGGTATTGAATTTTGTTGTTGTTGTTCCATTTCTTTTTTGATTAAACAGAAAGAGATAGAAGGGCTTAAGGCAGTTAATACAGATTAGAGCTGTCATATTGATCTCACCAATAATCAAAGTTGCAGTGATCAAAATGCTTTCTCGTCCTGTCTGCAAGAAGGCTACATCAGGGTGTGAACCATTACATGTTCCACACACAGACAACACCCTTATCACATCTGAACCATGCTTTTACAATGCTATTGTACTACATTTGAGCCTGAAGGATTCACACATTATAGGAGCAGCATCAGCAAGAATAGCATCAAGCTCTAACAATAACTGGCACATACTCTGTATTTTTCTGCCTGAAATGGGTTTGAACTCTCCCTAAATTATGTATGAAACTAGCGTTATAGATCTCCTCATAGCAGTTTATCTCATCTAGAACACAGAATAAAAATTAGGTCAGGCAAAGATGAGGTGCTGTGTCTGATAGGCAGAAAGCCCTTACTCACACACAGATCAGCTCCAGTATGCACATCATTCACTCTGAGCTGTCTCAGGCACTTATTTATTCACTTGGAGAAGTGAGAAAAGAAAAATAGAATTGAGGTACCACTGGCAAGCTGTAGCTAGACTCACACAACTGGATTGTACTATTGTTAGTATTTGCACTTTATCATTTATAATTATTCCATAAGGTGTTGGGACTTCACCAGGAGCACATAAAATCAGAAATAAGCTAGCTACAGAGCAGAAGACTCAGAGCAGTACAGAGCAGTAGTACCTGCAGAGCAAAAGGCAGGGAAGGTAGGATTGCTTCAAGATATATTGCAACCCAAGGCTGCAAGGCGAATAAGAAAAAGGTGTGCTGAGATCCACAAGATCCCCAAGTTCACAGATTCCCAGGCAAGCCTCTGCTGAGAAAGCTTTCCACCTCACAGTGCAGAAGAATGCATCCAAAGGTGTAAGACCCAAAGTACTCAGTACAAAGAATATGCCAAAAAAAGCATCTCTTACATAGTTCACTAGGTAAAAGAATGAAATGTTCCAAGGCAGAATTTTTTATTGCTTTTTCATCAACTGAAACACACCAGAGGTTTGGGACAGGTGCAACTCAGAGAGCTATGAGAAGAATCTAATAATTACAGTTCATTTTTTTAGGAAAAATGTTTCATCTGAAAGTACATCTCAGAAGAAAATCTATGGGCAATTAGAAATGTATTAAAAATCAAATACCACTAACCTGTGGCAAAGAAAAGTATAATCCAGATCTGTTACAGGATCCTTGATTACAACTTTGTCCAGATACCATCCATTTCCTTATATTTAAAGAAAAAAATTAAAAGTTAATTAATGAAAGGCCGAATTAGTGGAGTCTGATTTCCTATGGCTTTCTCTCTTCACAAGTCGGGAGTTAGGAAAAATTTCTTCTCCAAAGAGTGGTTGGGTCCTGGAATGAGCTGCCCAGTGAGTCATGATCTGTGGAGGCGTTCAAGAAATATTTAGGTGCTGTACCAAGACACGGTGTAGTAGGTAAATACTGGTAATAGGTGGATAGTTGGACTTCGAGGTTTTTTCCAACTTTGGTAATTCTATGATTGATTGATTCTATGATTGATTCTACTGAAACTGAAAAATCTGCAGCTCCATTCTGTAGTCAAGGCTGCACTTACAGGGAGGACTAAAGATTTTACATGCTGTAAGTACTGTAGAACTTGGAGGTGGGCCAGCAAAGCTGCTAGCTCTCTACCTGGCCGTTGTGGCTCTAAGATCACATCTCCCCTCATTTACTCATTGTATTAAACTATTTTGCTTTACTGATTGAAATATCGCCAAGATTAGATGGCAGCTTATCACAATACTAGCATTTCATCTGCTTTTTAAATAATAAATTCTAGAATCAGTGGCTTATAATGAGCTTCATGAGAAGCCTCAGTTTGCCCAAGTTTTCAAAAACGTCATTCAAATGAGCCCAGAACAAAGGGGGTGGTAAGCTGGATCCTTAAAGTAGAAGGCTGATAATCAAGGGCAGATTTTCACTGAGAAATTCATACAACATGGCACTGGGGGTGAAGAATAAAAGCAAGATCTTCTTCATGTGAAGATTTACTCAAAGTTGTTTTCCTTTCTAGACATACGTAATCTTACGAACAAGAACTCCCAAGAATCTCTAGGGATTTTCTATTAATCATCTTATTCAAAAGGAAACCCTTATTCATTAATTGCACTCTACGTCAGTTAGCAGCCACAAAAAGTGACAAAGCAAGTAAACAAAATCTGCAACAATTCTTCATCTAGAAGTAGGGCAGCGAAGAGTGCTGCTAAGAGAAAACCTTGTCTTTATTTCTTCATTCTTAGAGGTACCTGAGCACTGCCTCTGATTAGAGGCACCCAGCTATGGGCACTCCTGGAAAAAGACTAAAAACAATGTGATGTTTCTGAAACAAATGGAAGAAAAAGCTTAGATGTTCTATCTGTAAATATGGGAAGAGTGGACCATGACTGTGCATAAGAGAGAAAGTCAGGTAGAGAACTATCCTACAACACATTTTACATTGCCTCCACAGCTCTGATACGTGGCTCAAAAAATGTGCTGTGTTGTACAATATTTAGGCAAAAGATTTTACAAAACAAATCCTGTGACTGCAAGCACTTTGATTTTTATTATCATTATTATTATTTGTCTAATGGCCAGATACTGTAAACAAAAAATCCAATTGCATCTTTAGGATCTAACTGGTAATACTAAAAGAATATTAGGCTATTTTACTATAACTTCGATTGTATGAGATACATTCAGTGTCTCAAGCAGACACTCCTCATCTTTACACTTTTTGATTAGGATTAGTCAAAAACTGCAAGAGCAGTTGTTGATGGTATACTTAACATAATACATGACAGAATACTGAAAGTGAAAACAAAATATCTGATATTCATATAAGAAGGTCACTTGAAAAGTGCCATTAGAAGTCTTTCACTTTGTCTCTCACTTCTGGAACATTATCATACATTCTATTTTATGTATTTTGTTTCTATGAAAAGGTGAATAACTTCACAGGTAATATTCAGGGACTAAGTAGAGATAATTCTGACCTGATCCAAGACCGTTGTGTCCTATAACAATCTTGTACAAATGGCCAAGGTGCACAGCTTCCACAAGAAAGATGTCAGTCTGTAATCAATCAACATATTTTCAGTAAGATCTGAAAAGCAAAACACTCTTCAGCCACAGATCCTAATGTCCTACTTAAGCCCAGAAAACTCTTCATTCAAAGACACCCTTTGAAATATCAGCTAATGACAATTCCAGAATAAATCAGGGACAGTTTTCCTGAAACAAAATAAATAAGGTTCATCACTTTGTTAATGGGAGCATTCCACTCAGATGAATGGGATGAGAGTCAGAATAAAAACCTGTTCAATGCTTAATTTGGAATAAATTTTTACAAGCTGCAATAGATTTCAATGCTAGGAATGCAGACATAAAATGTAAAGTTTAATTTTCTCTTAATTTGTTAAATCAACTTAAATTGAATTACTTGACAATCCTTGAGGTCCCTTCCAAACCAAGCCACTCTGATTCTATGATAAAGGAATTAAATATTTAATATGAAAGAGCACAGTTTATCTGTATTATAAATGAGAATTCTGCTCATCTTTCAAATCCACTGATGTACCATTAGAAAGTAATCTTGGCTTAATTGTGGAGTTTTGAAATAACATAGGAATGCAGTAATTATCTCCCATAATTGCAGCATTAATGCCCACCGGAGAGGGAAAAACCAGACAAACACATCAGAAAAAGCTCTTGTACTCACTTGTCCTTTCAAAAATTTCTTAGGTTTCTGTGACCTGACCAGCTGTCTTGATCCTGTGTCACCTTTTTCTCCATGGATAGAAATATACACATCAGCTTCAGTTCCAGCATTCCACAGATCTCCTGTTGTCACATGCACTTCATAGACAGTCACTGACAATAGAAGTTGACAACTTTTCATATTAAACATTATTATATTTAGAATAGCATCTAACTGCAAATGTGCCTGTAGACTCCAAATACATTTGTGTCAAGGGCAGTTAGACCGTAAAACCTTCAAAATCCTATTCAAGTAAAATAATGAAAAAAATGTATAAACTTGCTTTGATGTTATATTTATGAGAGTTTTTTTGTTTGTTTGGGTTTGTTGTTGTTTGTTTGTTTGTTTTTAAGTCCCAGTACAAAAAAAAGAACTTCAAAATGCACAATAGTATGATTTCGTCCTGCTGCAGCATCTGAAATCATCACCAAGCTGAAAAGTAAATAGCCAAAGCCCAAGATCAGGCTTACCATAAGCAGTGGCATCAAACTAAAGGAAGCGGCAGGATACATTAACATTTTGAATGCATTGGTTCGACAAACAAACAAAAACCCAGCACAAAATTTTACTTTTCTCGGACCTCAGAATTCAGAAAGATGTATAGATTTAATAGTTTATGCTTCCTGCAAAAGGTTAATACAGACTTCCTCTATGACATTCCATACGGAAATTCTTTAAAGTCTGTAGATATGTCAGAAAAAAAAAAAAAAAATGGGATTAAGTTTAATAAAGAGACTATTTAAAAGAAATAAATAACCCAAATACAAAAAGACAAAATAACACTTGAGTCTAAATCCCACAGATTTGGAATAAAGACTATGACACATTAAATGCGTATATCAATAGAAATCAGTGATTTTTAGAATGTGGATATTAGAACTCCAGAAAACTTAAACTTAAATCAAAGCATGTAATGATAATCCTTAACAGAAACAAAGGAAGGGCAACGTTTATGCCAACATATAGTGACAATATTAACTAGACCAAATGAAATAGAGAGAATGAAATGAGGAGAGAACAAACTCATATTCTGGAACACAAGCTCTTCCTCCTGATATAGGTGTCCTTGTGCTATTTTGCCTTATGGGAAGAAAAATCTTTCTAGGCAATTGGATCCAGAACAACAAAATCAGTAACAGCACTCAATTATCAGTTCCCAGTTCCAATATGTTAAGAATTTTTCCTGCAATTCACCTGAAGGAGGTCACTCCCACATCTCACTGCTGATGGACAAACACTTTCTTTCAATAAGCAGTAGGCATTTATTCATAATAAGTCCTTATCTGCAATTATTTACAGCTTTTCCCTCAATGCTTGTTTTAGGTGTTCTTTCTTTTTTTTTTTTTTTTTTTTTTTATGACTATCTCACATTTATTCACATGGCACTTGTGCTTAGCTGACTACACAAGCTGACTTAAAATAATTTAGCCTTGATAAAGGTACCAATCTAGCTAAAACAGTAGACTCTCTTCACAGATGGCGTTTACGTGCCCGCACAGAGATGTGTGGTACAGGATTAACTTGCTTCTAGTATCAGAACTAAATGCTTAGAAATACTCACAAGGTACATCTCCATTCCTTTGGAGTATTGTTCTATAGATATATATTATTAATAAACCCAGGGTAGAAGTTTAAAATAGCTAAAATAGCTAAATAAAAAAACGCAAGGAATGTTCACAATTTTTCGCACTCCTCTTTAGCTCTCATAAACCTGGGGAGAATCCCTGATTTTAATAAGCATAAGTATTTATAGTTCTTATATCCTAAGACATAGATAGGTGACTCACCTTTCTTTTAGACATTTCACAGAACAATGTGCAGAGTGGAGATTAAGAAAAAGGAATTGTATTCTTTGCACATACTTTTGCCTATAATTGCAAAAAATTAAATGCATAAACGTGGTAGTCTGAAATTAGAGAATTTCGGTAATAAGATTATTTGCCAAATTTTTTCTTTCCCCTATACTTATGAATAAGGAAAGACAGAACAAAGAGGTAGAATACTTTCCTCACTACAGATCAACTATTATCATTCGGACAAAAGCTAGCCACATTTAGGCCACAGAAGCTTTTGACAGTCTTCAACAGCAGAGTCATGTACTACTTTTTTCCAGAGTACACCCACCTCAAATGTTTGAGTATCAACAACTGGCACTTAATGTTGCCTTTTATCTTCATCTTTCACCATGTCACCTCCCAGTCTCATTACTTCTCCAAATTTTTCCTTGCAGTACCCACATGAACTGGTTCCCCATTTTCTGGAGAAGTACAAAAGAGAATTTGCTTCTCCATATCAACAATCCTCCCCAGTCCTACAACTTCTTCCAGCATAAATAATCCGTTGTACAGTTTCTACTTCAAGAAAAGCAGAGGATTTCCAGTCACCAAACACTGTAACTCTGATTTACCCCTTATAGTTCATATAATCAAAGGTTGTGTCAGAAGACATGATCAGAAAGGAAAAAAAAGTAAGATGGGTGAGGATAAAATGTCAAACAAATGGTGGTCAGTCGCTCAGAATTAGACTCGTGATGTCATTATGTAATACTTCTTAACAGCTTAATTCAGATGTTTTCTCTTTGAACACAAAACTGTTAAATCAGAAAGTGCTTCAGCCTCTTTTTATTCAGAAATTGGTTTTAAAGGGCCTCTCATCATCTCTCTTTCAGCCTGAATCCATACCTCTTCCCTTGTTCTGTTATCAAACTATCTTCCCTGAAGTTAAAAGCCGTTTTCTCTTTTCACTGTCTTATGCAGATACATAATATTGGCAAAAAGACACAGAGGCTGTCTTTCAATTACTAAGCTAGAGATGAAACTCTCTTCTCCAAAGCCTTCAGCATGACCCTTCTTATACTGAGAAAATACATGGTCCTTTTCTTCTTTTCCTGTGTGAGAGAAATTATTAACTGCAAAATGCAGATTGAGAGGATGGGTTTAAGTATGCTGTTGTGCATTATAATGCATCAAAAGTACATGATAATGAAAATCTTTCATTAGATCTTTCTTTCAGAAACAACGGAACAACTTACTCAGAAAGTAGGACTCAAAAATTGTAAGATGAAAAAGGCCAAGGTCTCTGAGTATTAAGTAAGGGAACAGTAGGAAAGAACAAATATTGCATGTAGGGAAGCTGAGCATATTCAATTTAACATTTTAATCAATGTTAATTAACATGTATTTAAAAGATTGGTGTTTTGTATTGATTGATGTGTTTGTATGTCCCTCTACTAATAATATCCAGTTCTCCCAAAGAAATCAAGCATGAGGACAAAGGTTGACTGCATCAGAGGCTTTTCATGCCTTCAAAGATATGAAATTCATAACCACTCAGGATCACAGATTAGTGTATTTAGGTCTGCCCAGCACCACTCTACAGTATTTCATGAAACATTTACAGCTACTAACTAGATCATGGGGGGAACCTTTCCTTCTATTCTTTTTCTCTTAAAGACATATTAATGAGGCACAGGCCTTTTCTTCTGGTCTTCTTTCCAGGGTCTTAATCACCATGATCAGCCATCACAAGTGTAAGTGGAGCTTCAAGTCACCTAGCTTTTATTACTAGAGTTACTGTTGAAAGGTATGTTTGCCAATATTCATCTGCCATTTTCTGGACTTCTGCCCCTCAATTTCATTTATAGCCTCTTCCTCTGTTCTGCAATCCAACAGCAATGGCTGTTACCCTTTCAGTTTTTCATGATCAATAAAAGATACTGTAATATCACCAGAAACTGATATAGTATTAAACACTCTGGTAATAAAAAAAAGGAGGTGCAGAGGGAGGAGAGAGGGAGGGGTTCCACAGTTTTTGAATAACTCTGAATGAGGGTTTTTCTCATCCAATAGTCCTTCAGATCTTCAGCTGATCTGATCTTTTAGTAAGGAAGGAGTGGAGGGCCCAGAGCATGTCTCGTGTGAATCTTTCTCAAGTGAAAGCTTCAGCACAAGTAATATTGATGATGGTATAAGTTTTCCATCTTCACATGCTACAGGATCATCATCTGCCCTCACATTCTTGATCTCTCACCTATTCCCCTTATAGGATACACCAATCTTGTTCTTCTCTTGTACTTTCTTTAAGAAAGAGCAATGCCAGATGAATTGATGGGAAGAGAAAGCACAGACTTCTTCTATACCCTTACCACCACTGAAGAAAAGAAAAAATAGAAACAACCAGCATGGGTAACAGGGATTAGTGTGGTAGAACAGAGCATTCAAGCAGTGTAAACAGCAGCAGTGCTGGATAATTCTGACAGTGTTTCCATCATTGAAATTCAGAATTACAGTACAATCATGATGTTAGTATATCAGTGATGGAGGAGTTTTTTATATATAATTTTCTGGAATATTACTTTGTTCCAAACCCCAAAATTATAAATATTCTGGAAACCTGCCTCAGCTATTTTTATGAAAGAAAATAAAGCAGTGTCTAAAATAGTCATAGTAGAGCTAAAATTCTCAGTTACTGAAAGTAGAGTCTTTGACTTTACTCACGATGACCTTATGAGAATTGTTTCTTTTGTTTATAAAACTTTTGTTTTTTTTTTAATAAAAATATAAACCAATAACTGTGAGATATCTTTACTATTGCCACTATTTTAAAGCACAGATGCTTAAAATTCTGTCAAATCATTAATCTTTCTGAAGGATCTGTGAAATCAAAGCAGTAAAGGCTCTCCTAACTCTTCTCTGGTGATTCTTAGCCTTTTATCTGACCGTACCCAATAACCACAAGAAAACAGCACAGAAAACATATGACTGCAAAAAAAAAAAAAAAGTGATAGAGGGACTGATGAAAAGAAATGACAATCTCTAGCAGCATCTTCTTGTGGTCTGACTTAGCTGATGTGGTATTGTGCTTACCTGGAAGAACAGGCTGACCCTGATGTAATACAGGAAGCTCCATGGATATTTCTCCATCAGCCTGGTCCCAGGCCAGCCATCGATTTACAGGGAAAGAAAACTGCTCCCCTGAGAAAAGATTCAGCAACTGCACCTAAAGCAGAAAAAGAAACCGCAATTTAAGTTACTGATCTGAGTCCAGATAGACAGAATAGAATTTGACAGCTGTAGAATGCTGTTGAAACCTGTGCAGATTAAGCTCTGTGCCATGATCACAAAAGCACACATCTGGGACACGTCTGCCCCCTTGATACAGCTGCACCCAATTTGACTTTTCACTCAATCAAATTCAGGAAGACAGGGCAGAGTAACTTTAGCATAGACAAGAAACAGGGTTTATCTGCTCAGGTGTAGTTTGACAAAATCCAGCCTTGTTGCTGCAGTTGATATATCCAGGTAGGCAGGCACTAAGTGACATAGCTTAACTGATGGGGAAGTTCTCGCTGGGAAGTTCAGCAATGCTTGCTAATCTATTCCTTTTGTTTAATTTACTGTTAGAACAAGAATCAAAGGAAGAGGTTACGATCCTTCAAAACTACTTCTGACATAAGTAGTCTTTGAAAGTGCTGGACCCAGTTCTAGTCTGCCCCATAAAACTTTCTTCCATATCCAACTTCTAGTACTCAGCAGTAAAAGAACCACATGCACTTCAGCTAAAGAATCAAAGGAGATCCAGTTATTATGTACTTCAAAGCATACTGTGGTAAGAATCTCATTGACTGTTATGTAGTAAAATAGTCTCTGATTATGCTAATTTATACTAGCAGCTAAATTATAATTTCAGACTGCTGAGAGAAGAAAAACTGCTTCTACCTGTAACTTCATTCCTGCTTCATGCTTTGTAGAGCCCAATCTTTTTAATTAGAATATTGAATTAATTCTGTATTATCTGAAACACTTTAATTATTTTTGTTTGCTTTAATACTAAAGTTAAAGAAACAAATTCATGCTATCTGAAAACCTTGGTACGCTTCATCCTGTCAATATCTGCTGAGGAATCTTGAAAGGGAACCTGGAGTTAATGAAGCAGTATCACGATCATTTGCAGTCTTGAAACCATCTCAATACAGACACAGTTGAAGAAACCGTGGGATACTGAAGGGGAAGTAACATGCCTAACTAACCATAAAAATTCTGCTGTTATAGATTACTCAATTTCAGATCTTCTAGAAAAAATATGTATTTCTTAAAGAACAATAACGTGAGCGTCTGGCCATCCATTCTGTATTTTGTTTCATCCATTCTGTATTTTTGAAGTCTAAAAATGAGTACTCCTTTGGCTCTCTACCTAACAAAATCCTAGTTTACTTGTAGAATGCATTTATTTGAACGTATTTCTTTTTTACTATGTGCCTGAAATTACTAAGACAGAATGATCTAACCCTGGATGACCCACTGCTGTCTTAAAACGGTAGCCAATTGGCAGAGGTTCAGTAAGAGCACAAAAAAAATTTATAAGCCAAGAATTTATGGAACATGGTAAAGTACTTGGCTCCTTCCTTCTTTTAAAATTTTACTGTTGATTTCAATTAATATTTCCTAGCTGGGAAGGGAGAAAAGTGAAAAATATGTTTTTTATTCTCTCAATTTTTGTCAGCATTCCTTAACATCTCATTTTAAATGGATTTGTCATACAATGTTATGCATATACATATCATATTATATATATATGTACTACATATCATCTATATATCATATTATACATATACACAATATATATATGCGATATACATACACAATCTACGTATATTATACACAGACCATACTTTGGCTTCTAACTGAGTTTCAGCCCCAAACGAAAACAACCGATTAAAACACCAAACAATCACAGAGTTCAAAACAGTGAATATTTAACATTAATGGGCATTCTGTATTAGACAGATGTAAATTAGCCCTGAAGCATGATTATAATGCTGAGTTTATCAGAAGCTTCTAAAGTTCTTTATCAACTGCTTTTTCCTAACTGAAGGATGAGAAACTCTGGCACAAACAGAGAAAAGTTTCAGGCATGGATAGCCTATCATTGGCACACATAGTACATGACTAACATCAAGGATAAAATCCAGATAGTTTCATTCCCATCCAATTACCTATGTATTGTGTAACAACTGAAACTAGGAACAGAACTTGCTGATTCACTTCACTTTATAGAATCATAGAATCATTAAAGTTGGAAAGATTATCTAGTTAGAAAGATCAGCTAGTTCAACCATCCACCTATTCCCAGTGTTGCCTACTAAACTGTGTCCCTGAGTACCACATCTCCACGTTTCTTTAAAACCTCCAGGGACAGTGACTCAACCACCTTCCTGGGCAGACTGTTCCAGTGCTTCAACACTCTTTCAGAGAAGAAATTTTCATCATATCCAACCAGAAGGCATTCCTCCTTGTCACTTCACTGTTACCCAGGAGAAGAGGCAGATTGTCACCTCCCCACAACCTCCTTTCCTGGAGCTGTAGAGAGTGATAAGGTGCCCCCTCCTCTCCTTCATACTGATCAATCCCAGTTCTTCAGTCACTCCCCATAAGACTTGTGCTCCAGTCCCCCCTCACCTGCTTCACTGCCCTTCTCTGGACACATTCTGTGGTCTCAGAGTCTTTGTTCTAAGGAGGGGCTCAAAACTGAACACGGTACTCAAGGTATGGCCTCACCAGAGCTGAGTACAAGGGGATAATCACTTCCCTGAACCTGCCAGCAATACTGACAAAAACTAGGATGCCATTGGCCCTCTTGACCACCAGGGCACACTGCTGGCTCATGTTCAGCCAAGCGTCAACCAACATCCACAGGACCATTTCTTCCACAGTCTTTCAACCACTCTGCCCCAAGCAGATACCTGGGGCTGTTAGGGCCAAAATGCAGGACACAGGACTTGGTCTTGTTGAACTTCATCCCACTGGCCTCTGCTCAGCGATCTGGCTTGTCCAGATCCCTCAGCAGGGCCTTATACCACCAGGCAGATCAACCCTTCTTCCCAGGTTGGTGTCATCTGCAAATTTACTGAGGGTGTGCCCAATGCCCTGATGATCCAAATCATCAATAAAGATAATAAATAGAACAGGCCTTAATACCGACCCCTGGGGAACACCACTCATGACCAGTCGCCAGCTGGATTTAATTCCATTCACTGCCCCTCTTTGGGCCCAGCCATCCAACCAGTTCTTTACCCACAAAGAGTATACCTGTCCAAGCCACAGGCAGACAGCTTCACCAGGAGAGTACTGTGGGAGACAGTGTCGAAGACTTTGCTGAAGTCTAGGTAGTCTATATCAAATAGCTTTTCCCTCATTCACCAGGCAGATCATTCAATCATAGGAGGAGATCGGGTTCGTCAAGCAGGAGCTGCCTTTCATTAACCCATCCTGGTTTCTAATTTTCTCGCTGCATATCCTAGCAACTTTGCTTTGCCTGCTTTGAGATCTTTTTTAAGTCAGGAGGGAAAATAATCTGTCATTATCTTTGTTTCAGAGTCACAGAATTATAAACACTTGCAGTGTAGCTCTGATGCTGTACATAACAACATGGAGTCATTTGCAGATTTGAAGAGTTGGCAAGATTGAGTTCAGTGACTTCTTAGGTTTCAACAAACTCTGGTCACTCTGTAGCACACAAAAGCTACAGTAGACTCAGAATACAGTAGAGCAATTCTTCGTTTTCCTTACTGTTCATTCATGCACTTTTAAAGAAATACACTATATAGTTCTCACTAAACAGCAATCAAGCAAAGATGATAGACTGCCTCTCATTCTTCATAAAAAAAAACCACTCCACAATAAATAACCTCTTAAACAAAGCTACAAGTATTTGTTGAGGCTATCATACTTCTCCAGAAGAAATTTTCCAACTCGTATTTTGACACTATTGTCATAGTGACTGCTTTTGGAAGGATAAAATTCTTTCTCTCTTCTTTTACCTCTTTGCAATGCCAGGCAGGGCAACTTCCTGCATTAGTATGTCCAATGCGTATTTTGTAGAGACGTCCTGTGTTTCCTGTATGAATCTGTAAAAGGAACGCCACTGATGAAATACAGTACATTGCTTAAAAGAGATACAACAAAAATTCATTTAGTAACTATGAGTAAAATTTTAGTTTAGATGAATTAACTACTCTGATATTCAAACTAGTGATTCTAAAATATTTTGCTCCAGAGTATTATTGGATGCTTGCTCATTTAAAGAAAAACCGAATGACAAATCCTGTGGCCTGCTAGCCCCATCTAAATGATTCAAGATGCTGTTGCGGCTATTTTGTTCCCCAGTGTATACTGGTCTCAGTGGAAGAGGAATACAGATTGTAGGCATCACTAACAACTATAGCTTGACCCTAATGGATGTCTCAGTTTAGCATCTGTACCACTGACCTACTGAAAAATGAATTCTGTATCCCTGGCACCTCCCACTACCTCTGAGTTCTCCCTGCCCCTCTCGGATGGCATGCTTTACAATTTTGGAACAATTGTGTTCATCTTTGACATTTCTTCTTACAAATGGCTTCAATTAAATCAACTTTAAAACCTGTATTTGAAAGATTAGCTCTTGGGCAGGCTGGATGAGTATATCCAGTACAGATAATAGGGTGCTGAGGGAATCACTTTATGTGAAGGTTATTCAAACAAGTAGTCATGAACTTAAGTGTGGAGTTAGAAAGCTTATCTTCAAGGTGCTGGAAATATACCATGAGTGCCTCTCCTCATTGCTGCATTCTTTTTTTTTTTTTTTTTTTTTTTATGATGTAGTCTGATTTGCTGTCCTTTTGACACTTTCTACAGAATTCATTTCCATGTTTTCATTTATGATATAAAGATGGGTGTGAACCAAATTCTCTGCATTGTGAATACAGAGTGACTGTAATTAACTTGGATTTAGCACAAAAAGCAAGCAAAGAGGCTTGACTCCTACGCATTTTAAAGTACACCCTCCTTAATTGTATTCAGTGCGATGGAAATTCACCCAAGAGGTGAATTCGAGTTTCCAAACCAGGGACTGTCTCCACATCTTGTATTTAAGAGTCATTAGGGATTAAATGAATGGCAGTAGTGGGAGCAGTAAGCAGAGCTTCTTCATTTCTTATGAAGACAGTATTTTTAACCCTGGTTACTTATTTTATCTATTCCTTTCAATCTTGTTTCAGTTCTGTTTTTATATCACACATGGAGAATGGCACAAATATCAGAGGTGCTGGATTCTCCTTAGAAAGCGCATCAGCTGACGAGAACTAAGAACTTAATTTCCTGCATCCCAGACAGATCCCAGTCAGAATAGTACTTGCTATCCTGGATGCTAAGGATGGAAATAGTTATTTGTTGCATGGTTTTATAGCAGATACCTGCTAGACTTGACATTGACAGTCCCACATATACAATTAAACTCTGTAGTTCTTGATAACATACCCTATTTGGGCTTATTTAAGTCACCAAGGAACACGACTGATAGAGGAGGAATTTACATGTGTAACTGGGAGCTGTTAATTGAAATCAGACAGCAAAGATTTAACAAAGTTAAAAATTTATTCCATCCCCTAATTCTCCACTTGTTTCATTTTTAATATTGTTCTCAGGTTTTTGGGCATTATATAAACTAAACAGTAATTCTTAAGCAGACAAGAAAAATGTTGAATCAAGCCAGTTTCTCGATGGGTTAGGGGAAAAAAATACTACATTTATTTTATTTCTCCATTTATGTCCTGCTTCTTGCTTACAGATATATGTATAGTACAAAAACAGACTGTCTTTCTTATTGCATAGATTTTGAAATTTCATGTAATCTAGCCAGACACAAGAAAGTAACAGAATGAGTATATACTACTTACTGTGAAGACATCTTCACTGGCTCTCTGAAATAATTTTCCCTTCTCTCCATCAAGAAAAATAGGTCCTGAACTGCCGTGATCCCCATACAATATGATATAAACCTTTGAGCTTGTTCCTGCAGATGGCATATCGCTGGTGAGGACTGACACCTTCCATTTCCTAGCTATCAAAAGATAAAAAGACTTGCTGAATTACTTCAGCTCAAGATTCCTAAGTAAAGTGTATTTCAGTAATCAGAATTCTAAATAATATCATGCCAAATATAAAAATATGCATTTCACAAAGATACAGCAAATATTGACTGCGCTAAGTTGTGCGCGTGAAAATCAAGAAACGTCAGGTTGCATTTACATCTTTTGTGTATGCATATGCTATATGACAAACTCAAATTGCATGACTGCATATCAGTTTTCAAACACAATATTTGAAATGTTGTACTAAATTGCATGAAATAGGTCTTCCTGTTTGTTTAGGATATGTCAGCTCTACTCAGTGCAGTGCTGTGTAACGGCACCCTTGCAGGCTCTCAACAAGTTACCTCTGGAATGACAAAACTCGTCGCTTCAAGCATTAAGGACTCTTAAGATACCTCTTCAAGAATGGAACTGTATGTCTGCAAAGCCATGCAGATGTAACAGCTCAGACAAAATTGCCCAATATGTCCTTGCATTGCAGTGTTGGCATTATACCCTGAGATATCAATGCTCTTTCTGCTGGTTAATTTCTTTTTAACAAGACCAAGTGTATGGATTTAGGCTTCGGTTTAGTGGAAGCTGAGTATCAAGAGCATGGAGTTAAGAGAAATGATATCCCTGAGGGGTGGCTGACAACAGTTTTTCATACTAACAGGGATATTAGGAAGGACTATTAAGAAGACATTCTCACCCCCAATACAGCTGATTCCCATCTCAAATGATGAACATTTAAGCACCTCTCAAGCTGATTAATATAACTGTTTCTCAAAAGAGAACATTCTTTAAAACACAACAGTAGCATTGAAGAGCTTTACTAATTACAGAAGGCCTGTACCGCCTACACTACATTTTACTGATGTTACTTACTCTTCCATCCATCACAGCATTCTCATCATATCCATTCCAGCTAAAACACTGAGAATTAAGATAGAAAGGGCATGACATAATGATTTTTTTTTTCTTGACTGAGGGGCCTAAAATAGATCTATGTGTCTTAAACTCCAGGCAATAAGAATTCCTACAATTCTGTTGCAAGATTCAGTGAAACCAATTTTGAGTATCACTTAGTTTTCGGAGTTAGCCATGCATACTTTCTTAAATAATTTAACAGACATTAATATATACAGAGGATAAAGCTACAGCAGGCTATTACTTGAGGACCAATGAAAAGCCTGATTTGAGGAATTTGCATTTAGTTTTCTATTGCATCCTAGAAAAAATAAGGTAGGATTAGTACCTTTATTAGCTCACGTTTAGCCATATCTAAAAGAAAAGTTGTTTAAGAAATAGATTAGGCTGACCTAGTCTAGGTGTGTGTGTGTCAATAAATTTCTGTCTGGGAAGTAAATGAGTTGATAATCTACATCCTCCATACCACTTAGCGGCTATGTTTAAATTATTAATACTGCTTTTAATAAAAAGCAGAAGAAAATGCTCCGTAAAGACATATTATAAATTCTAACCTCTAATGAGGTCTGATGGTAGAATCTAAGAGTCCTGCTTAGAGTCAAGCTTTTGCTATAAGCATTTTGTTCTGCATGGCCATTATGCTAGTACATAAATCACACATTCTCTGGGAATTGCAGTGGTGTAGAATTAGAAACTGTTAAAATTGATACTGTTCCCTAGACTTTGAGTGAAGAGTCAGGAAGTCATTAGCAGAGTCCTTGGTTCATCTTTGAGGACAAAACTCCCACTCCTGTAGTAGCAGAGTGAATGTTTTTTACTGCAGTATCAAAGAAGCTTACAACTGCCACAAATCTTTTCACATATCTAAGCTATTTGCTAACAAAGACACATATATTAGCATCAGTTACACAAATAAGTCTTAGGAAGTACTGTATAATACTGTAACACTGGATCTGTTGATTCTCTGCCTGAATAGCCCATTATCTTGAAATGATAGTAGTATCACTGAAGATCAGTGAGTTTGTAGAGTGTACTATCTGCTGGGATTTATGACACAAAAAACTTTCAACATCTTGAGCAATCAAGTACATTTTCTATATCCCAAGGCACTATGATGAAAACAATTGTATTCACTAGATAAATTATGATCATTCAAAATATGTAATACGGTCTTTGCAAACAGGGGTGTTCCAGTACTACAGGATACCAGACACTGATTATTCAGCTTTATCATAGTAATACTGCTGTAGCAACATCTGTAGCAGTCAGTCTTACCATACAGAGAAGTTTAATTGTCAGCTCTCATAAGCATAAAACTACTTTTCTATAATTCTCTCTTTCCGAATAACATTTCTCTACACACGTTCTACAACACTTCCTTTTAGTGGAAGACTAGCACTGACAACAGAACGGTTCTGAAGGTCAACTGTGTCCTTAAAATTTTACCCTGGGGACTAACTCTGATCTATGACCTATTTACTTAAAATTTGCTATTTTTTTCTTTCCACTTAATCTGTCCTAGAGTAGTGTTCTGGTATTTACTTGTTTGTTTGAAAAATGCTTGTAGGTTTATGACCTAAAATGATCTAAGTAGGAAGTTAAAATTTTAAAGATGGAGACAGAATGTGAAAGAAGTTGTATTACTTAGGTGCAGGAATATGAAATATGTTATTATTACTGTAAATTTGGAGTGTACACCACTACCCAACTTTGAAGACATGACCTTGTATCACTTCTCTGGAAAATACTGTGAGTACACAGATATTGTATAAACAGTTATAAGTAATTATTTTGTCATTATTAAATAATGAACTGCCAAACAATTACTCTTACTATTAGATTAAACTTCATCCTTACAAGAATTGCCACAGCTTGAACACATTAAACCAGAAGTACATAAGTGCTAACTGCTAGGCCTGAGGAAGAGAAATAATTCATAGAATCACATTTTCCAACAACTCTTCTTAAAGATCCTTCTTAAAAGTTGCAGCAATCTCCTTTGTTCACAGCTGAATTTAGCTTATTGCTTCTATTACCAAGGCAGTTATTTACTTTGCTGAGCTTCCTGTGAGGTATGACAGGCATATTAATCTCACTTATAATTGACAAACTTGGATAAGTGTGCACCATCAAAGTCCCTCTATGCAAGCATATCTAGTATAACAAGAATAGCATAGCTTTGCAGAAACCTCTAAAGATACAGCCTGGAAAATGGATGAAGCAAAGAAAATAATGGAGAAAAGCAGGTATTCATTATTCCACTACATGATGTCTAAGAGAAAAATTTGGAAAGTTGGTCTTACAGAATGAAGAAATAATGGTTGTGTGATTGGAGTCCAAATGGAAACAGATGACACAGAAAAACATATTACCAGGTCAAAAAATATTTTAAAAAAATAATAATCATAATAATAAAAAATAAAAAGAATACCCTAGTTGCTAGAAGGTAATTTACATAATTTGGGGATTTTTATGAAAATAGTACGCTCACCAGGTATTCTTTATGTTAAAACAAACTGCTAAAACTACTGCTTGAACGAATAAATACCACTAACAGGCTGAAGACAATAATCAGCTAGTGGAAAACCAAATTATCTGAAATCCTGAAATAGACGTCAAAGGTAAAGTAAGATGATAAAAAAATCAACTGATTACTTCCACGTGATGTGAAGAAGGGTTTGATATCTCAGAACGTATTCATGGAAAACATTCTCCTTTTGCCAGAGAGTGGCAAATGAATGTACCATAACGGCTAGCAAACATGGTTTCAAGTATTACATAATGGAACTTGTTCATTCCCTACAGGCAGTTTTAATGCACATAAACAGAACATCCAATAAATGTAGAAAAAGGAATGAATAATATAGGATGTTGAACAGTAAAATGAAGAAAAGATGTAATATTGATGAAGGCACAAGTCAAGAAATCCAATTATTACTAGCACAAAACATGGATTTGCATATTCAGAGGTAACAGTGAAACTCAGTGAAGAAGCAAGCACAACTGGAGCATGGCTCTCAAAAGATAAGTGAGCTATGCAGCCTTCAGGAAAGCTACAAGACCACACATGGATAATAAGAAATGAAACCGAATCTGTTTGGATTTGGAATGGGATAGACAATGCAAGTCAAAATCAAAGGTGCATTATTAAGACACTACCTAATTTATGAGAATAAACACTATTAATACTGATAAATGCTATCTACTATTTCTACTAGATAGTAGAAAACATTTACTTCTAAGTGACAGAATCAGTATATCAAAACATTTTTTCCTCAAATAATCAACTACTGGGGAATATATATATTTTTAATTAGACTATTTAGAAAGAGATGTAAAAAATATCCCGAAGATAAGAAATCATAAGCTGGTTCATTTTACATTAAAAGGGAAAAAACACACCACCAGGCTTTGATTTTTAAATGGCAAATTTAAAAATATAAAAGAACGACTTAATTAAGTCGTCAATGTACTGAATGACTTAAGTCAAATGTACTGAAAAGTGAAATGTAACAAAAGAAATTAAAACTAAATCACAAAAATGTTATATAACAGTACAGATTAAAAGAGAATAAACAGAGAAAGTCTGCATACCCCATGCACTGAATGCAAGAACTCAGAAGTCAAGTTCAACTATCCAGCCAATTCCTTAATCACTAAGTGATCCACGCATTCAATCCATGTCTCTTCAATTTAGATCAAGGATGCCACAAGAGACAAAATAATTTATCTTTGTATACAAGAAAAATTACAATAGTTTTAAAATGTCTGAATAGTGTAAGAGAAATTAGTATTTTAAAATGGAAATGTGGATCAGCGCAAGAAGGCAGAGTAACTAACTAACTAAATGGGAGATTATAAAGTTGTACTGAAATGGAAGGTACTCATTTATAGAGATACTAGTAAATTACTCAGGGATCTGTACTGAGAATTATCTGGATTTCATATTTTCATCGATATTCTCCATAGCATAACTTCTGTAGAGGATAAGAAAATCCAGAGTTTTACCAAAAAAAAAGGAACATACAACAGCATAAAATGTAAGGAAATGCATTTTAAAAATACAATTAAGACATGATGTTATGAACAGTAAATTTATCGATTAGGAAAAAATAGAGAGAGAAAGAGAGAGAGAGAGAGAGAGAGAGCAAATCACTAATATGTTGCATCAACTTGACTATAAGGAGAAAGATTTTTAAATAGAGGAAACTTCTGATCGGTGTCCAAGAGTTCAGAGATACAATCTTCTAAATACTACAATAAATTCTGGCAATGCCATTCAAAATGATAATAATAAATAAACAATTAAAATTGAAACTAGAATAGCTCCCAGGAAAGACAAATATTATGATTAGAGAAAACTGAGAGATGTCTTATGTAGAAGGAAAAGACAAGAGATATCTGATATTTCTCTTTTTAATAACAGCAAGACAAAAACTGCTTTATTCCAGAAGAATGACATAATCTCTATAAAGCCTTTAAAGGCTGTAAAGCCTGCTGAATTTTCTTCTATTCTTTTCTTAAAACATTATTTGATATGCTTGTCACTTCCAAGTATATTACATCCTAACTCATTCAGAAAGATTCTCTATGGCTTTTGCAGTTAATTTACAGAATTTAGCTATATATAAGTAGTTCCTCCTATATATAAGTATTACTCCTCATAGTTTTTCCCTCTTTTAATCACTTACTTCTTGACACCAGAATCTTGAAGGTCTCTCTTCAGTCTTCTCCAATCTTACCTAATAAAAGCAATTTTATTTTCTCGGCATATCTCAGCTACTTAATATTCTAGACCTTTCCTGAATCATTAATGAATATATAAGCCTTATGGAACATCTCTGTGAACCTTTTGTCCTGCTCTGAGCTGACCATTTTATTCCTTCTCTTCTGATTAATGTACAGAAACGAAGATATCTTCAGCGAGTATAACAATAATTTTACCACTTGCTGTGGTCTCTCTTGACTGTAACTGAAGGCCATGCCCACATCTCACCTGAGTGCTCGGTTTGCTCAGTAACACTGCAATAAGCATCTGATTAAAGGCTCTGGAACATCAGAATAAATTAAGGTGTTATGAATGCCATATAAGTGCAGTGAATCCAGCATTAAAACTGCAAGTGATGGAGTCATGTATAAAACTGTCTATGTAACCTATGCCACATATGGCATTTAGTCAGATTTGAGTGATTTTAAGCTTTATTTTTCCATCCACAGGTTTTATTTCTGCACTAATATCTAAAAGGATGAAAAAATACCACTGAGACTCTCCATCTGGAAGAGGGCCTAAAACATGCCGATGAATATACCCAGAAGTGTGGAGAACCAGAATCAGGGTCAGTGTCGTCAGATAAACACACAGCTGCTTGGCATGTAATTTGTTAGTCAATATCACAACATTGCATCAGGGTTGTAACGTTCGCTTATTACAAGTATACAATACTGCTTCAAAAGACAGAAACGTATCAGCTATTTATGAGGAAATATCCCTGTCACTAGACTACTAACAAGAACTGAAGAGCTATTTGTTTCCCTGCCTGTGCTGCAAACCCCTTTTGCTCCAGATCCTGATTCTGCTTCTCCTCCCTGTACCCTGTTTGCCAAAGGGAGACAATCAAGGCCCATGAGCCAAAAGGTGTTTGTGTCAGGCTTTGGTTAGATCCTCAGTCTGGATAACCGAATGACCATAGCCCAGTATGTGGCAGCATAGACCGGCCAGTTGGTCCAGTCACAGCCTCCAAGAATACAGAATACCAAATGAACATTCTCTAACTGAACAAATACCACCTTTCTTCTTCAGGTGTGCCTCCAACTGTATAGACGTTTATTAAATGTGCAGTATTAAGGATTAAAGTCTAAGCAAATTAAAGCAAAAACAAATAAGAATGAAATACTTTTACAAATCACAATATATACATTTTTTTTCCAATTTTATATTTAATATCACTTACTGAAAATTGTAAACCACATATAAATGAATACTACATGCACAGGATATTAAGAAATACTGTAAACAAGTATCTAAAATAATTTGATAACAGATTGACTCTTAAACATATTAAATATTATTAATAATATTAACAATAACATTAAATATTCCAAAGATTCTCATAGTACTTCGTATTTATAGAAAGAAGAAAAAAAGAAGACAACATAATAGATAACATAATACAGAGGTTAAAAAAAAAAGAACACATAGTTAACACTTGTAAAGTATGTAGAACATCTTTAGGAGTAAGTGATGCTGCCTCTGAAGGGAATATGGCAACGGCAATCAAGAAGTCCATTGATGCACAATTTCCCTTTCACAGTTCTTGTGCAATCCTATGTAATGAGTAGGTATGATCCTTTTCTAGTATTCTACTAGATAGGATAAAAGAGGCAAATTTCACTTGAAGTCTGGACCTTCCTATAAATAGACTGAAACACTTCTTTATTCACCTAATTACTCTGAATTTGGCTTTAAAAACTGAAATAGCTGTTAGATAACATTCATGTATATAAAACTAATATGACTACTAATTCCTACTTTTCATTGCAATACATACAGTATTTGAAAAGTATTTTCTACTTTTCTTTTCAAAGTAAACATTACAGTTGATTTAGTTCTGGACTAAGCATTTATACTGAATGATAATTATCAAACCATTTCTCAAATTTCACGAAATACAGACATCTTATTTAAAACTTAAGAAGACATTTAAAATGTTAACTCTTTGCTGCAACAAGCAGTAGTTGTTTCTCTAAAGAGGTTGGTATACTACTAATACAGGCAACATTTAGGGGAAGTAAGTTTTTTAACCAAGAAATCATCATAGAACAGTTTCTTTTTATTTTCTATAATGTTCCCCACAAAAAAAAATCTAAATAATTACCTGTATTTCAGCAATTGTACACAATTGTGATTCATATTTATTTGTGTGTATTCTTACTGGGAGTTTCATTGGATGTGACATTTAGTGGTTCAATTTCTGAATATTTTTAAGGAAGACATTGTCATTGATCTGATGTTACAGAACTTCCAAGATCACTATTACGCATCTTACATTTGCTGCATCCATTCTCAATTGCACAAATGCAATCTTTTTCCTCCTTTTCTTCTTCATCTTCTGTAGGAAAGGCATTTTCATTTTTTATATTTTCAGAGGCATTATGTTCAATAGTATTTAAAGGAGTGTCACATTTCAGAAATATTTCAGATTGACAAATTTCTACTGGATCCTCTAATGTGGGAGACAATTTTTCTCCAACAATATAATTTCTGTTTATCTTGAATGCTTGGCACATTATTGGTTTTGTATTGGATGGCTCATTATTTGTGCCTACAGTATGATTACTGGGTATGTGCTTGGATACACTGTTTTGACTATTACTAATTACCACAGGCTTTGCTTTCACATCCCCTATGCTATCTAACATCTCTAAATTTATCTCATTTTTCAGAGTTGAAGATGACAGTATCCTAATGTTACTAATAAAATCTAGGGCGTTACTAGCATTAAACCTACTAAAAATACTATTGGCAATCTTATTGATTAAGTTGTTCTTCAGGTTCACACAATTATTTTCATTTGTTACTAAATTTTTGCCTGACCATCGCAAATGTTGAATATTTTTGGTCAAACATAGACCTAGCTGGTTCTCGAGATCAGATGCTTTTTGGTAAGCATATCCTCTTTGTTCCTCATTAATTGGTGTTACCATCACCATCAGTATTGGACAATGTTGGCCACATATAGCATGGAGCTTATCCAGAGAATCTTCTTCCTGAAGAGCACTTCTGTTAGCATTGCTATCATCAGTTGGCTGAGATTGTATGGGTTCATCATTCAAAGGCTGCTCCAATGGATGCACCTTGTTATCAGGCAATCTAAATTCTACAGATGCAAAAGCTGGAAAATTGGTATCAACCTCTGTGGCTGAAGGTTTGATCTTTCCTTTGTTTCCTACAGGAGGAGAAGTGGTTTTACCACTGAAGGTAGGTTTGCTTTTTGCACATAAGTCATCTTGTAAAGGGTCTGAATCACTGCTGTGAGGTATATTGAAGTAGTTGCAAAAATTTTTAGAGGGTCTTGCCATGTCTTCAAGCTCAGAAGAAGAAATTTCATTGAGGATTGGGTACTGATTCAGATTGCCAAAATGTGAGTATGGAGCATCATCACCATTAGTATCAAGCACTGTGTCTGTTGATGTTGTATCCAAATTGGCATACATTCCAGTCTGCTCAGGCGGCGATTTTCTTATCAAATGATTTTCTTTGAGAAGCCATTTGCCTTTATCAATCAATACTCCTTCATCTTCTTTAGAATGTGTACTAGAGTGACAATGTTTCTTCGGAAATTCTCCTGAATAGTTATCAGTAGAATTTGTCTCTTCTCCATTAAATGTAGGTTGTTCTGTTGGTGAAGAAATATTTTCTCTTTTCCATACAGTATCATCTTTGTTAATGATTTCTGGAAATTCTTGTGATTGCAGCGAAGAATGTGAAAAATTATCTGCAGAAAGAGGCCTGGGTTCTTGGAAAAAAATAGTGTTTTTTGTTACCATTGCAGAGTGGAATTCTTCAGTATCTTTCCATAGTACTTTGGACATATAAGGATATCCTTTCTGAAAGTCAGGCTTAAATGAAGCTTCTGTCTTACCATAAAGTCGTTCAATAGTTCTTTGTACGTAGCCAGTATTATAAAGTTTTTCAAGTATTGCTTCGTCCCCACTTTCATTGGTCAAATCACTGGATGCTCTAACGTTATAATCGCTCTCTTCAGTATCTGGTCTGTAATCTGACCAGTCTGAAGTAGCAGGGCTTTTTAAACATTTTTTTAATTGAGAAGGTTCTGAACATGTTCTACTCTCCTGTTCTTCTACTTGCAATTTCTGTTCTCCTTCACTCATATCATATTCTGTAATTTGCTTGGATTCATAACAAAAAGATAATGGAGAGTTTGTAGATAACCTCTCAGAAGTATCTTCACAAGTTTCTGTGTCTTCCTTCCCTTCCTGTACAGAATAATCCTCGTAACTATGTTCTACATGGGTATCAGCACCTTGTTTAAGTTGGTTATTTGCTTTTTCGTCATTCAAATTTGGATCAACTGTCTCATCTTCCCTGTTATCAGTAGTAATATGAGTAATATCTTCATCACATTCTATCTCAGACATATCCTTATCTGAAACAAAATTTTTATCATTAGAAGTTACACTGTGAACTGTTGAATTAGGTTCTATTGAAGTATCTGACCCTTCGTTAATGAATGATGCATCAGTGTTATCTTGATGTTTTTTATGCAGGCTATAAGCCATTTCTTCATTTGCTTCAGGTAGCTCTATAGCTGATGGAAGGCTATGTTCGGTTGAATTAGTATTGGCATATTGATCATCTAGCTCTGTTCTGGGAGCACTCAATTCTGAAACCTCTGTTGCTCTACAAACCTCTTCCTGTATATCAGGACATCTTTCTAAATCCCCAGACAATTTTAACACTTCTTCAGTATACAAACTGTCCTTTGCAATACAAGGTTTATCTGATTTTTCATCTTCATGCAAATGTATAACATTATGAATTTCAGATATAGGCATATTTTCATGGCAACATGTGACATCCTGCTTTCTTTGTTCCTTCCCAGCGTGTAATAAGTTATTATCTGTTGATTGTTGGGAGGTTGGGATTGTTGGGATTATCTGTTGAAAATGGGAGAAAGCAGCCTTCAGTTCATCAACTTTTTCTAAGACTGTTGCTTGTTTTAAGAATTGCAGTTGCGTTAAGATTTCAGAACAGCTACAGGGAGCTTTTTGAATATCATCTTTGATGGTGCCAATCAAATTCTCTCTCAGACTCAGTATTAGTAGCCATGCTAGGAGGAGGTTGGAGGAAGAACCAAAAACTGGCAGAGAAAGATCTGGAAGATTGCATGTCTTTTCTATACATCCACTGTGTTCTTTCTGGAGACCAAGCAAAGTTGACTGCAACTCATGAAGCAAAATACTAGACATGCAATTATTCTGAACATCTGTTCCAATTTTCTCATTGCCAATTGTACAATCAACTTGAACAGCAACTTCAGATCGTTTTCTCTGACATAGATTGATGTCTTGAATATTACCTTCTGACACCTTTTTATTGACATGTGTTTCATGAAACAAGTGTAGTTTACTAGCATGATGAAGTTCTGACTGTAGTAAATACTTGGCTTCTTCTACTAATGTTGTGTTATCATGAGTCAAAGAGTCAGTTTGCTTTCCACTTGACTGTTTGGCTGACTCTTCTACAGCTCCCAATTCAAAAAGAGGCTTTAGTTGTTTCTTAGTTAGATTATGTTCAAACAGGTGTTTCTTTCCAATCATACGTACTTCATCGGTAATATATCTATCTTCTTGATCTACAAAAGCACCAATCTTTTCTTTAGAAAAATGACAGTCGTCACCATTGTTTACATTCCCATCTTTTTTGTTTATGGGTGGCAAGACAGCATTTGGTGACAGGTTTTTCAGCCAACTTTGGACGTAGTTTCCAAGTGAATGCTCAACAACATGCTCTTTAAAATACTCCTGTTTCAGAGCCTCTAGTGTGATAGCACTGTCTGACATACTTAATTTATTTTTATTTTTACTTAGATTTTTCTTCTTCTTTTGTTTTTTCTCTTTCTTTGATGCTAAATTTTCTAAAACATTCTCCTTTTCTTTTTCTACATTATGATCCATAGGCACTTCTGACAACACATTTGATATTGTTGCTGAGTTAGGTGTCTGTTCAAAGAAACTGGTTGTGAGATGTTTGCCTTCTTTTGCAGGACTCAATTCATCCTGGCTGTTTTCAGTTTCAGTTCTTGAATCAACTGACATTACGCCATCTTCACTTTTTGCAGATAAAAGGGAACTACTATTTTTGCCTGACTTCAATTTTACCTCAGTCAATTGTCTATTAGCTCTTAGTTTCTTGTTAGATGATGATATTCCATTTTGTTCCACTGAATCAGGGTGATATATCTCATATTCAGGATGTTTGCTTTTGTCTGAATTGGCAGATCCGTCATTGTTTTTTACAAGTAATCTATTTTTCTGAAGCATGTCAGAACAGCTATCTATAGTTGTTGTTTTGCTTGTGATAAGCATTCCCTCACTTCTAATTATCCCTGAAAATTCTGTATCTTTTTGATTTTCATATATCTTCTGCTCTAGAAAATTGGACAAGGATTTTCTCTTCTTCTTCTTCTTGTTGGTGAGAGAAGATACAGATTGGCTTTCACCAGTCAGATGTGATGCCATCACAGATTCAGACCAGACATTGATTTGATTCTCAGTTTCATTAACAGTAGAAAAGAATCCAGTTGTTGGATTTATTTTCTCAGTAGGTGCTTTACTACATGGAGGTGCCACCATCTCCATCTGATTATGATGACAGGCTGAATGCAAAGAATCTTGAGAAAAAGTTAATAAATCAGAAGTCTTGCATTTTATTTTTTCATTTTCTGACTGAGAAAATTCTGAATATTTAATGTAAGAGCTGAGAGATCTTCTTGTTTGTTTTATATCACATAACTCATGAATATGGTCTGCTGAAACTGGCCTGGCTGCCTTGCATATTTTTGATGATGGCATAAAATCACTAATGTTGGCTTTACAGGTTGATACTAAACTACTATATGTACCTTGTTCCATAACTGATTTCTCTAATACATTCTGTACCAATTCAGGCTCATCTGATAAATCTAATATTTCCTTATCTGTGGTCCTGATTAAATCATGACTTTTGTGCCTTACATTGAAAAGCATTTCTTCTTTTTTATTCTCTGAAGAAAGTTTTAATAAGTCATTGTCACTCATCTCACTAATCTTTGGATTACTGACACTTGATTTTTTTGTGTTTGATTGTGCTACCATACAATACTCAGATGTATTTTCTCCATTCTGTATTTCCTCACTGTAGGAAAACTGTCCCATTGTTTTCTCCTGAACCTCTTTCTCAGAAACTACGGTGACACTTTCAACTACTGCTTTCTTTTTTCTAACACGTCTTGGCCCAGGGGTGGGAGGCCTATAAAAATGAGGTCTGATATTTTCCTCAGGAACATTGCTTACATCTAGATCAGCAGAATTGTTCCTCTGACAGATATTATAAACATCCATTTTTAAATCAGACTCTGATTCTTTATCTGAGACTTCTGTGTGCAGTTGCTTTAATGACTCTTGTTCCTCACCGTAGCTGTCCAAAAATGGAGCATCCTTTTGTTTTATACATTCTGATACATTTACACTGGATAAGCAGTCTTCTGCACTCATCACAGAATTGTAAATGGTGGCATTTTTTTCATCAGGAAAGCCAGCACGACTTACAGTGGTTGTCCATTTAATAGTTTCTTCCTCCTTAATTTTGAATCGAACTTTCATTTCCACTGTCATACTGCCATCTTGATTAAGGTGAACAGACTTCTCAATGTCATCTTCAAACTGTGCCACAGATAAGTCTTCCCCATTAACTATCTGATTTCCTCCTATGTTTTTATGATTGTCAGGAAGATAGGAAGAATCTGAGTTGTTATCATTTAAATTGTTATCATTGCTGGACCCTTTACCAGAAGAAACGGAGAATATTTGAGATCTTGAGCTAGACATCACTTCAGCTCTCGCTACCAACAATTACATTTAAAGAACCCAAGTTCATTCAGTAGATGGAGAGTAGAGTAGACAGATATGATGGATAAGGATCCAGATGGTCAGACAGTAGACAGGCAGCAAAGGAAAAAACAAAGAGAGAAGAAGAAATGAGAAAAATTAGTACAAAGGAATTTAATAAAGTTTATTTCCTAGAGTATTAGAAAGAGAAAAAGCATTAAAATGTTTGCTATTGACTTCCAGAAATTCTTAGAGAGCAAAATGCAACAAAGTTTTAATAAAATATTGAGGTTTTAACTACTTTTTCTCTTCCATTTTTTTTTTAATAGACACTGAAATGCCAGAGCTATATTTCTACTTCAAGCTCCAAAGCCTGAAAATATAATACATGTTCTCATTGTGTACTCATCTGGGAGATGAGGTTACCTTGAACTTTTCAAGAGTTTCATAGGCCTGCATTTGTTGGAGCTTTAAGCTAACTTTATATTTTCGTTATATTTTCCATTATATTTTTTCCTTAACAATCACTTGCATATCATCTCCTGTTAGTCCTAACAGTGAGTGCTAAAATGTGTCAGTCAATATGTAAATACATCTCTTAATTCAACAATCTGCAAGATATGAGTCATTACTATGAGCAGTGTTATTGACATCCGTGACTAAATGTTTCAGATTCAGTCCCCAAGACTGACCTTCTGTGGAGAAGTAATCTCCATTTTTGGTGTCTATAATTTCAGGAGAAATGTGTTGTGAGTTTCTCATTCATATACTTTCCCATGAATCAGAAATAAAAATTTTTACTAATTCCTCTAACAAGGACCAAACCCAGTGTTTTCCAAAGTAAAATCTCGACCTCTATTTTCAAAAAATTTAACAATTCAGGCATTATTATTAATGTGATAATCACTGCATGGAATATGAGGCTTTTCGTTGGTTTTTTTTTTTTTTGTCTCAGTTAAAGAATCTCTGACTATTTTTTCTTTCTTATTCCTGTTAACTAAGGATTAGACAAAGTTTATCATATTCTCAACTATTCACTTTTTTTTTTTTTTTAAACATCATTTCGAGCCTAGATTTCTGACTCAAAGCAGAATTTCAAGAGGAATTTTGAACTCCAGAATTTTCATTCACAAAATGTTCCAATTCATTTTCCTTTGACTCATTACTGATGCCTTGCAAACAGCTCTCAAGCTATGAAAGTCAAGAACACAAAGGCTGCGAAGACTGAGAAAAACCGAAATGAATAGTTTGGTAGATACATTACAAACTGTGAGGGATACGGAATAAATCTCTTCAAGTAAATGGAAGCTCAGTGTCTTATACAGCAGGACGCTGTGAAGTTGCCATGGAAAAAATCTCAGTATAGAAACAATTACAGCATACCCCGAGCTTTACAATACAGCATACAAGTATATCATGAGAGCGAAGTACCTCTGGATTAAACAACTTCTGAGACAGCACTTCTGCCTACAGCATACTGTAAGGCTAAGGATTCATGCATGTCCTAAAGTCCTACTGTTGCATCATTTTGTTCCCCACAGCCTGAGGCTTTCCAGCTGGCCTGGCTTCTCTTCATATTCTTAATCTAGCAATCTCACATTCACTGAAATTTCTCAGTGGCACAATTTCTTGAGTAGTCAAAAGAAAAGCATATATCACGGGTATGAGAATATGGGAAAGAGTGACAATCTCTGTAGGCTTCACAAAAAGAGTTTGAGTTTATAAGTGGATGAGTGTTACAATGAATTTCATGTCTATGCTGACTATGTGACATAGGAAAATGTGAAAGTCAAGATAATAAGCCAAATTGCCATTTGCTAAATTTTGAAAACTGCACAAAAGTTTTTCTCAATCAATTTGGCTAGCTAAGGATTCTGAAGTAACCTTTGGGGTCTCTTTTACCTCTGCTATTATTAAATGTAATACCCCTCCCCCCAGAAAAGAAAGAAAATTAAGTGCATTAACACAACAATAACAATCAAGTTCATTGAAATATAATATACATCTTGATTTGAATCCTTGTTCTAAATCAGCCAGTTTGAGAGAAAATACGCAAATTGAGTTCTTAGCAGAAACTTATATTTTAAAAGGAAAATTAACTTTAAAAAAAACTTAATTTTATCTTTCTAATTCCTACAGATGATTTAGAACAAAAATAAACAGTTTCACTTGGTCTTTCTGAATATCCTTGATCCCAGTAAGATTGTCATGGTTTATATTTTATGCTGTGAGAGATGAACCAATTAGTAAAATACAAATTAATTCAAAGAACTTACTGTTTTCACTTTCTGACTTCAAATTTGCTTTGGGGTACACACGATTTGCAATTCCAAGTAATCTGGCAGGCCGTGAATACCCAAGAGATTCATAATTACTTGGTTTAAAAGGCTCTCTCCCTGCTGCAACTACAGCTCCAGAGCACAATATCAGGGCCTGAAGATTAGGAACCTGCAAAAAAAAAAAAAGGAAAAAAAAAAAACAACCCACCACCATAACATTAATTTCTCCATCTCAGCAACCACAAAAAATAATGTAAGAGATTTATCTTTTTCATGCTTTAATATCTTCACTTCTTAGTCTCTACATTATTTTACAGCTGGCTATTAAATATGTAACACAGAGCAGAATTAATTTTTCAATTCCTATATGGAAATTTCTCTCTCTGAGGGTATGTCTTGTTATATAAGTATACTAGAAAAAGAGTTTAAGAAGACTTGGATACAGATAAAATTTCCTTATAATATACAGCCATGGAAAAAGAATGTGCTTTTGTAGGTAGGTATACATATGAACACAGAGGAAGAAATGGAAAATTCAGACTACATCACAAACTACACAGACTACATACTTCATATGTACCACCACAGAGGAACGGGACAGAATCCTAGAACAATTTCTGTTGGGAAAGACCTCTGGATATCATCTAGTGTAACTCGCAGCTCAAACAAGGTCTAACTTCAGATCAAGTTGTTCAGGGGCCGTCTAAAATCTTTGAATTTATATTCCAAGATATATTGCAAAATGAGGCTTGTAAACTGCACTTCTCAGACATATGAAGAGTTTCCCAACCTAATGTAGAATTTAATCGAAGATTTGCCCTCAACAGACACTCCGCATGGAATTCCCTTCCCAGATTCATGTCTTCAGGTACAACCACAAGTCCCCTCTGTTGTTAAA
Source organism: Centrocercus urophasianus (assembly GCF_019232065.1). Taxonomy (NCBI): domain Eukaryota; kingdom Metazoa; phylum Chordata; class Aves; order Galliformes; family Phasianidae; genus Centrocercus; species Centrocercus urophasianus. The sequence continues at coordinate 37,138,636 of NW_024884253.1, forward strand.
TACTGAAATGAAGTTGTATAGAACAATGTGTGAAATGAAAACCAGAATTATTATTGCTGCAACTTCTTGGCTTAAGGTACAAAACTTGGTCTGTTGTTCAGGAACTGAAGAAAATGAGATCTCCTAATTTCAAGTAATTAACTAGCAAACCACTCCCCATTTGTGCAATAATAAAATATCTATGTCTATCAGATACTACCTATAGTATTTATAAAACATTTAAAAACAGAAAAATTGCATAAATACTAAGGGAAATATCTGTGTAATTAGGCAAAATATATATATTTCTATATATAACTGAGATTATAACTGGAAGAGGCTTAAGAAAGAAAAAGAAAAGTTACTTTTCTTGATGACTTGAAATACAATGTTCCTGCTTGCTTCTCTCCGATTACAAGATTTGTATGCAATTATTTCCTCCAAGCTAGTTAGCCTTACAGAGGGAAGACAGCTGAAATTCAGCACATTAAACTACACCATGTCAGGGTCCCAAGTGATATAATCATCAGTTTTCTAAAAAATATTCTAGAAGCAAACATAAAGCAATCATCAGTGCTCATTTTCATTCTCACCTTTCTGCCATCAGTGGTATAAAGTTTTGCAACTGGATACTGCATTAATTCACTCATGTAATCCAGAAAGGCCTCAAAGTTTTGTGTATTTTTCTTTCCCAGAACTATGGTGCGTCTGAGTCTTACATCTCCATTTTTGAAAACAAGCATCTTTTTGGGAGTTGTTATTTTGCTTTCTTGATGGCCAAATCCATCTTCATTCTCCTTTGCTAATTGCACAGCTCTACGACGAGCACTGACAGGCCTACTGATCTGCCAGGGCAGTGGTTTTCTGCTAGCCTGTTCTAGGTTGATAGGCTTCATTTTCCTCTGATGGGAGCAAATATAAGATTTTCCATCTTCAAGATCCTCCAGACTGGTGATGCTGTGTCTCCCTTTTGGCGTACTGATATTCCTTACTCCAAAAGGTAACGGGACCCGTTTAGATAAGCTGTCCAGCAAGGCATCAAATGTTTTGTAAGACCGGTTGTTAATGACCATTTTGATTCCATTAAACTGAGGATCTCCACTTTTATAAAAACAGATCCTTTTGGCCACTACAGGTTCAGTAACATTGAAATGGCGTGTAGATAAACTCTGTTCACTCTCAGAGGAGTTTGGCTGATTCACGGAGTAACTGCTTGAAAGAGATTCACTCATTTTGGCAGCACTCTGGGAAAAAAAAAAAAAAAAAAAAGAAAAAAAAGAAAAAAAAAAAGAGAGAGATGAATGTGAAAGTTTTCTTACAATTAGCAATAACACAGTCTTAATTTTAGAAAAAAAATAATCCAGAGAATTTATAAGAAAGGAACAGCAGCTAGTTATGCCAAAAATCATTGGATTTAAATGGATCCAAGCTGTTATCTCTAAATTCCACAAAGACTCCAGTACTGTCAGATTAAGTTAGCATAGCTCCACTTGTAAGTATTCCCAAGCACTCTCCTATGTAATTTCAAATCTCTTATTTTGGTACAAGAGACCTTTCCTTAGAAGAAGGCACTTTGTCAGTCTGGAATGATAAGTAGATGTTTTCTTTCTTGAGAAAGAAGCTAATGACAGCATTTCAGATTTAATACATTAGTAAAATCTTTATGAAAAGAGAGCAATTTGTGCCTTGGCTCAGTCCATATTCAGTACAAAATAACAAAACTGAAACAGTACAATTCATTCTGATCTCATATGTTAGTTTTACACCAAGGCAAATCCATTGGATTCAGAGAAATGATTTCTGGTTTACTACATTGTAAATTATATGAGAATTAGGCCCAAAGCATGTTTTAAAGTTTTGGTATGTTATAAATCAACAAATCACTTGCTTTTCTATAGTATCTTATATTTCATAATAAATCACTTTGATATTTTAAACTAATTGAAAAACATTAAAAATCATATTTATTTGTAAAGACAGAAGTCTTTAAAGTCCTTATGAAGGCACAACAACCTTAGGTATTCTTCAGCAGAAGTAATAGTTTTCGGTAAGTGATAAACTTAAATACTGGTCTTTTAAATAGATGCCAGATTGTTTCTGATGACTTTATAGATAGTTTTCATGCTTGAGAGTGGACCACTCTCACCACAAGCATTCCCTGTGAATCTGATCTACATACAGATACCTTAACTGGAATCCTTTAATTGAATAAAATTGCTTTATCTGAATGATTAGTTCACCTTGTCTAGAATGTAGGATAGATATGACTAATCATCTAATCAGCCTTGAAGAAGGAATTTCAGCACAGTTCTACTAAAAAGCTGTGTAGCAGCCTCAGGGAATATTAATCCTCAAAATAAGTGTCACCTTGATGCAGCCGCCATATTGACTAATGGAACAATCTCTTCTGGCTACTCTGTGTTTTTTCTTAATAAAACTACAGCAAAGTCTTCTGAAATATTTTACTATTTACTACATGTTTCAATTTCAATATCAATAAGAAAATGTTGCCAATTCTCAACACAAAGTTCAAATGAAGTCAGATTTGACAAAATTTTCTCTTACTGTGTTCTTAGTCTTTTTCAAAGAAAAAAAAAAAATGTTTTCAGTTTGTGTGTTTTCCCTTTATGGAAAGTTAATATCTTTTGAAATGTTGCTCTCACTACAAAAATTATGTTTGTTTGGTTAGGTTTTTTTTTTTTTTTCTTTTTGGACAACGATTAGGGTACAGGAAAAAACGTCATCTTCTAATATACCGTATATGTGGTAAATCATATTCATTTTAAGTAGTATGACTGAAAAAAAAAAAGAACAGATCTGTACAGAATGAAGTATGCGTATGCACATATATTTAGGTTATCAAATCTCCATTTAAAGTAACAAAACAACAAAAAAAAAAACTGGAAGGAATATGCAGGGAGAAATTTCCAAGCCTGGCAGCAGCAAGTTACACAAGCCAGTCCATGATGGCTAGAAAAACTGCTTTTGAGCAGTGATAGGGCAGAGATCTATTTGTACTGAGATCATAGAGAGATACAGTTGCTTGGCATTTTTGACACACCTAGTCATTAGCTGCCGCATTTTTCACTACAGTTCTAAACGGAAGTTTTGGCAGATATGTTAAGCCTAGGGACACAATTTAGATCAGGCATTTTAAGTCTCATGCCTCATTCTTATACCTAGTGATGTTCCTAGAGGAAATTCTTCCAGGGCACTTGTACTGCTAGCTACAAAGTGAACCAATTCTGCTCAGAAAATGTACTATAAGGACATCAATAACAGCAGAAATGTTCTTCAGTGATCTGCATGCCAAATTACCCCATTCAACTGACCAAGATGACTTCAGCTAGCTAAAGTAGTTCAGACAGGTATCTGCAGCAAACCATTGTGACATTCAATAGCCAGGGAACTACTCAGCTTCTCAGCTAATTTGTACAATGTCTCACTCTTCATAAAAAATGGAAATAAATTTCATCGAACAATACAAATATTCATTCATACAATAGGCTTTTTAAGGTAGATTTTCTCCTGAGGCTGCTGATAAAAATCACCTTTGAATTAGAATCTCAGAAGTTGTTCTGGATGCTTGTACCGGTGTTAAACATCCGGTTATGCAAGCATCAGTATTTAGGATAGAAACAGAATATATTTTACATGGAAATAATTATTAGACTGAAAAGGAAAGAAAGTAAAATAATAATAACATGCACATGATTTGAATATAATAACATGAAATAATTTGAATTTGATAACATGAAATAATTTGAATGTACAAAAGTAACAAAGAAGTCTTCTTTACCCATAAAATGAATGATAGTTTTAACAGGGAACTGATGGCTGCATAGCACACTACATCTGAACACATTCTAGTATTAATTTTAACCATGGAAAATTCTTATGCATCTTTCAATTATCTTATAACTTACAAATACCAAATATTTAACAAATTAATAATCAACGTACTGTATAAATTGCTGTTTCATTCTACAGGTGATCACACTTTCTCCTAAAATTAATCTATAGTTAAATGTTCTTAACATGATTCACAACGTCTGTTAAGATAACTACAACACTGAGAATTTGATTCTTCAAAAGACTGGAATAGAATTCAGAACTGAATCTCATTGCCTGCATTCTCACAAACCAAATCAGTCTTTCAAAGTTTTTACACAAAAATGCTCAGTTTAATAAAGACACTAAAAGGAACAGTTTATTCTAGACTATAAGGATATAACCACTGCCTTATAGCTGTCAACTATTGCATGTAATTTCATTGTACTCACCCACTGTCACATCCTATGTAAATAAAATTGTAGTTAGTTTCTTTTCAGAGATTCATAAATTGTACGTGTGATTATCTATGGCGAATGAACTGAACATCCTCAGTGTTATTCCAAGCGTGCGCAGCTCAAAAAGACATCATAATCCATCTGCTTAATCTTGGCTAATGTTAATCACCAGACTAGGTTCACCTTAGGTAGCCATTGTTCAGAGCAGGCTGTCTAACAACTCATTCAGCAAGTTCTCTTACATTATTTTTAAACCTTATTTTTCTTTTAAATATTTCATGTATATAATTTGCTTTTCACTTAAATCTCTCAAAAGAACCACAAAATAAAAATGGGAGTAGATAACATAGGTCATCTGATCTACCTTTTTATCTATATAGAGTTACCCTCCGAATTAAATTTTGTAATAATATAAATATTAAATGCTTTCAGAGATGATGTTGCTACCAACAACTTTTTGAAACTATTAACTGTCTCTTGGCATTAAGTCTTTCTTCTGCTCAATCATCTGGTAAAGATGATGATCTCTGCCATGAAGATTCTCTGATATTTTCTCTATTCAAACATCACTCTGAAAATAATCCCACAGTTGTTGGGTTTTTTTTTCTTCACAATACTCAAAGTATTTCACAGTCTGATGGTGTTTCTCCTCTATGAGGCATTCTGCAGTTCTACTTACTGGAAAAAAGGTGATGCAATGGTAATAAATCTAGGTGATATAATTTGTGAAGATAAAGGGAAAATATATCAGAAGTACTTTAGTTAGGTGATTTTTTTCTTTTTCCAGTGGAAACACTATGTCCTCAGATGGTAACTGTTCCATCTAATTACTACCAGATGTATAATCTGGTTTACTTAATCATAATCCCTTTACTTAATCAGGATTATAGCAAGCTCTCAAAACTAACAGTGTATAACAGTAACAAAAACACTTTACTTTTTAACTGTTTTACTTAGTAAAGAATTCAATACCCATAAATTTTAAAACGCTGATTCAGTTCTATTTTTGTAAGACATAAGGGAACGAATATTAAAAGATTTGACTATAAACATCACTTTCTTAAATGTTATGTTAACATAGCTATTTAAGTCCTTGATATCTCTGATCTTGTCTATACCTTTCTGAATGTGATGCTTATATTCCAGCCAGTATTTTGTTTTTTATTCTTCCAACTCTTCTCCAATAGCTTACACAGGCTGCCAGGTTAACAAATGTATTTGTCAGCACAAACAACACCCGAATGTTCATGAATTCAAAGCTGTGGAACTTTCTGATATCACACTCTTGGAATTTTTCACTGAGTTGTTTCTCTTTGAAGTGCATGATATAAAATATAATTGCTACTCTCATTAGCCTTCCAGTGCACGCAATGCCACTTTTCGTAACTTACTAATGCATCAGTTGCTTCCTAGCACCACTGGAATCTGAGACCCACAGAATGATACTTCTTGGGCCTGGTGGGGACGATAAACAAGTGCTACCATTTGATGCTATGAGAGCCCTGTAAGTCTTTGTAAGATTTCAAAGGGCTCGCAAAAAAAAAAAAAACCAAAAAAAAAAAACCAAAAAAAAAAAACCAAAAAAAAAAAACCCACAAAAAATGTTCAGACATGTGCGACTTAAAAGATCCACTGCATTCCTTCTTGTACTACAAACACTCCACTTAGAAGAAGAAAAAAAAAAAAAAAAAAAAAAAACAGAAGAAATCATCAACTTTATTGTAAAATAGCATTAATAGGACTTGCTTTCCATTCCAATTATACTAGAGGTAACACAGATTATCACAGTCCTGTAACTCACAATAATCACACAAAAGCACTTTTCATTTGTACACACAGGCAGCTTGACTGGCATTCATGGAACTACTAAAATGATGTGAAAAGAATTTGGTCATAATATTTGGAGAAAATATGTTCTATATTTTGTAAACAAAAATCAGGGAATGCAAAATTAGTCTTGAAAATGTAATAATGCAAAATATGGCCACATGAGACACGATCTCAGTGACAGAAAATGCAATTGCAACTGGGATTGCAGTTTTCTGTGTTGTTGTTGCCTTTTTCACTTTCAAATTTCCAGAACACCTTTGGATCTCAGTTCTGATACTAAACATCACATCTAACATCAATATCCCCCTTGCTCTTACTATTTTATAGGAGTTATTGACTTGTCAGTAGTTTGCTTCATTGGTAAGGCTACAATTTTGCTCCTACTTTTTAAGAAACATTTATTTCCTTCATTATGAAATGTTTAACGATTACAGAATTTTGTTGTAGATGTACGTAACATTTATTTTAACTAAATCATCTATGGACTAAAATATAAATACAATTTACACAAATACAGGGTAGTTTGTTCCTCAGTTTTAACTAGTAACTATTTGAGTTGTTTGTTCTGGTTTGTCAGTAGAGAAAGGCGCATCACTTGTGTTCAATTCATTCCACTTTTCTAGGGCAGAATAGATCAACTTCTACAACTATTTGTTTTCCTCTTGTGACTAGAAAGGAGCCTAGTCAACTAATACATTTAATTAACAAAACTTAAACAGAATGTCTCTCAACTTAGGAACTGGATCCTGTAGGAACATAAGTTGAAAGTGATCTTAAGAGGATATGCTATTCCTCCTCTTTCCTTAACTGACTCTACTTTGCCTTATCCACACCAGAGGAACATACCGCTCTTCATTTTTATGGTTACTTTTTAAATCCTATATTTCATTTCATTATTTTCTAAATGATGACAACATATTTCTTCTGCTGTTTCTATAGCCTCCCTTCTGATCCATACGACAAAAGCCATTTTAGTTCTTATTTAAGTCACAGTTTACATAAACTCAAAAGTACTGATGTCAGCTGAAGAGTTGCTGTCTTATTCCACAACATGACTGAATAGGTGGTGCTGGATAGATTCACTGTTCACTGCAAACATAAAAATTACAGATAAAGACAAGAGACAGTTGTGCATAAGGAACTGTATCTGAGTACATGAACTCAAGTGCTAGTATATACTCTTTAAGAATCAGTTTATAAAGTTGATAATTAAACTCTGCTGGGTTTGAAATCTTGCTATTGAACTTCTTTACTTAGCTCTGAGGTACCTTCTCAATACCGTTAAATGATACTCTTAAATCAGTCATAGTAGATGTACAGACTAACACAAGCTCACCATCTGAGGAATACGTAGTAAAAAGAATCACAGGCAACTGAGGGGCTGGAAACTCTCTTGGTGCATTGCAGACCCATGGGGACTCACTGCCTTTGGATTTTAGCCAAATCCTCCATGGAATATACTGCCATCTTAAAGCATTTTAAATGTACAGGTATACCCCCTAGGCAGATCTTAATTGTGTAGTTCCTCAAGTTACTGTACAGAAATGGGAAGCTCTTCAAGTATTTATAAGGGAAATTCACTGCTTCTGTGAAATAACTGTTGCAATCAAATTCAGTGATTAAATCAAAACTTGAGGAACAGGTAAAACAGTAATAAGACCTAATGCAAATGAAACACGGACAATTAGAGTACTAATGGCACAGTGCAGCAACAAAGACTAATTTATTTATTAAAAAGCAGTACACTACACATTCAGACACAGGAAATAAATAATAAGAAATAAAATACACTATGCTATGTGTACCTCAAGGAAGATCACCACAATTCCAAGTGTTGCCAGTTAGCAGCTGAGATGACATTTGGAGGCAGTCATTAACTACAGCTCTTCCTTTCAATGAAACAAGAGGAAAGGGAATAGTATTTGGATTTATTTCTTTGTTCTTTCTGAACACCGAGATCAACACATACAAAGGACCTACTCCAATTACCACAGGCATCAGTGGCAGTTTCTTATTTCAAAGGGAGTTCTCAAGACAGTAGCACAGGGATGACCAATTAAAGTTCCCACATCTGCAGTTTGCCTGCAGTCATTTGATGTATATCAAAAAAGACCAGGTCAAATATTGAAATCAAATACATGGACTATAATCCCTGGGCTGAACTAAAGCTGAAGAGAAAAATTTCAAAGCCAAGAGAACACTCCTAACTCTAGAATTCTTTGGATCAGCCCAGGAAAGTATGACATCCAAATAAATTTAAATGTTTTTATCCTTACACTTTCTGATTTTTATTTATTACTCCTTTTCATCTTAGGACTTTAGTAACCAAACTGATTAAATGGTACAAGCACCTAAATATAACCCAATATTTTAAGCTTTGTTTTATAAGCCTTCACTGTTTCTCAAGATCAGAACCATACGCAGGAAACTGATGTTCAAGAAAAAAAATTTGTGTTAGCAATTACATTATCACGCTTGCTGATATATTCTTTTTTCCTAGCAGATAACCAGCATCCCAGGCTAAGAAATGTAAGCAGTCTTTTTGCAGGATTATCCTGAGTCAGAGCAGGGTCAGAACTGTGTACACCGTGGCCCTCCCTGGCTGGCAATCCTATGGCCTTTGAATGACATCCTTTGTTTAAGCTTGAGCCATATGGAACAACACTTAGCATCAGAGTATTTTTATCATTCCAGTGTGAGTCACTCAATTAAAAAGGGCAGTAGCTACACCACTTAAACTATTATGATTGACCTCCCGCCCCAAGAAAAAGCCAATTATACACTTTATATTTCCAAGTCCTTTCAACCTCTTATACTTCTTTTTTTTCTTAATTGGACTGCTCAGAAAGGTATGGAACAAGAAGACTGCTATCAAACTAAAAAGGAAATTATCACGTAGGAGAATTGGAGACAGAAGCCCAGGTTAAGTTCCCTGTGGTGTGCCCAACCTTCCTACATCCTTTCCAGTAAAGCCTTCCAAAAAAATGTGCCATTATTAATATGTTACTACTGATAAGATTTCAAGCCACTGCATTACAACAGCATTTTAGTGCTTGATATACATGAACTTCTTATCAGGTTAATCCCTACAGATTCTTATTCATTAAATTCTCCAACAGAGATTTGATAACCAACAGCTGTGAATGCAGATAGAAAAAAAAAAGTGTCTCTGGGGAGGCAAACAAATCAAAATGAAATCAGCACCCTGCTCTTAACAGAATTCTAACTGATTAGATGGAATGCAATTCAAGGTCTGAAAACTCCTATTAGCTGTTCTGGATTTTGACTACCGAGTCTCACTAAATTTTACCTAAATCTGAATGGTTGTGCTCAGAAAATAGCCTCCTGTGGGAAATTTTTGGCCTGACTGCGCAAATTCTCCCATCATCTTCTAGTGGGCTAGAATTTCATTCTGGAGCATATGGTTTAGAATCATAGAAGCAAATTGTAAGCTTGTCTATGACAGTGCATAGAATCATAAAATCATAGAATAACTCAGATTGGAAAATACCTTCAAGATCATCAAGTCCAACCGCAACCTAATCACCATACTACCCTAACACTAACAACTCACTGCTAAATCGTGTCCCTGAGCACCACATCCAAATGGTTTTTAAACACGTGCAGTGATGGTGACTCAACCAGCTCCCTGGGGGATCTTGTCTCAGAGCTAAGAGTATAAACATTCTCTACTTAGTTTTCTGTATCTTAGCAAACTACTTTGCCTTGATTTTGTAACATACAACTGAAAAGGGATAGGTCATCTCTGCATATTTTCTAAGGTTAAGCCTCTGAAAAAGGCCACCACAGACTACATTTTGCTATACTTATTTTATGTCAACATAATTTCTTGCACTGATGTGTGTATACTTACACAGTAGCAAAATTCTTTGAACACAATAAATCATGACTAAAATTTTCTTCTTTTTTTCTGTCCCTGGTTTTCTTATCTTTTTTTTTTTTTTTCTCCATTGAACACCAGCCTTCATGATCCACCCCAGCTCTTTCATCAAATTAATAAAAACAACCTTAGCACACAAGGAATTGTAACATTTCAACTGCAGGTCTAATTAGTGCTGTCAGTTCATTCAATATTGACCTTTCGCCCAACCGGTTAGAAAACTCCTATGTGTAAAGTTTTATTGAAATTTTTACTTATTGAGATAACGTAGGCTCACAACATGTTCCTCTTGTATACTCTTCTATTATTTCAGTGTATTTATTATCAATCAATTTATTATTATAATTCTCTGCATTTTTCAAAGATTATGGCCAAAGCAAAGGGGTAAGCATGAGTTCCCTGGCCAAGCTCTTAACATTTTATCTTGAATATTTACCCCGCGTGCCTCAGTTTGTGTATCTGACATTGGCTGCAAAGACCTTTGTCAACCTTCATATTTCATGGAGACATTGTGAAGCATCAATTAAAGAAATCTCATGAAACTCCATCAGGGCAAATGACTGAGAGAGACAGATCTGTTGTTCCTCTGGAGGACAACATACACAGTCCTTTGCCAGGCTCTGGTGTTATTTCCTTGATGGAGTTCAGAGATTGTGTAAGTTCATAAACTGAGGACAAGAAGGAAAAACACAGGGCTTAGACATTTTATTCAGGTTTGCCTCCTAACACTGTAAAACTCTGATCAAAATTCACATCTTCAAACACTTGCTCAGACGTGATGCTGAGGCTCCTGAATTTTTAACAGTACAGCTCTGCTGCTAAGCACATGTACAACCTTACCAGCTCTGACAGCACTAAGCCACTTAACATCTTAGCCTTGGTGCAGTGCACAGCTTGTCACTGTTTTGCCCATCTTGCCTGAAGAAACCTGACCACCTCTTGCAACAGCCCAGGAGCAAGCTGTCACCCTCCTCACATCCTCTGGCTACTAGCGCTCTTACAACTCTGAAGGGCTGGTTCACTGTCTGATTTAGAGCAGGGATTTAAGTGCATGCATATCAGCTTTCAAGGCAGCTCTACACTCGTGCTGTATAAGCTTTGTATAAGATAAAGCCTGACCTGCATAGAGCATCTAGTTCTACAACAGACTTCCCAACTACAAACACACCATAATGAGAGAGAACTCCAAACCTGAGCTTAGATACCATTTATTTGTCAACCATGGAAATAATATCAAATATGAATACCAATCTGAAGACTGCAACTCACCGTGATTCAAGCCAACTTATCCAACTCAAAGCTAGGAATTCCCAAAGAAAACAAGCTGACCAACTCTAATGTTGCATTCCTGTGCCGGTATCCTTAATGAGTCTAGCTTACTCAGCTTGGCTAAACACAGGTATAAGGAAGAAGTAGAGAAAATACAGGTACAGAGCGCTGTGAGGGAAAATACAGAATTATATTTGACTGTCTTACTTGCAGCAATACACAAACTCTACATAGATCAATCTTCTCATTCGTTGGCTTGCTTTGTTAGTGGGGGTTCTCTCCACCCAGGTGCAAGACCTTGCACTTAGCTTTGTTGTATCTCATGAGGTTCTCCTGCTCAAGCCCATCTAGGTCCCTCTGGATGGCATCCCATCCCTCACATGCATCTACTGCACCCTACAGCTTGGTGTCATCAGCAAACTTGCTGAGGGCGCAGTCAACCCCACTGTCAATATCAGTGATTAAGATATTAAAAAGTATTGGTCCCAGCGTTGACACCTGTGGGATACCACTTGTCACTGATCTCCATCCAGACACTGAGCCATTGACCACCACTCTCTGGACCCAATCCTTCAGTAAGTTCTTCATCCACAAACAGTCCACCCATAAAATCCATATCTTTCCTATTTGGAGAGAAGGATTTTGTGGAGTACTGTGTCAAAGGCCATACTAAAGGCCAGACAGTTGACATCAGTGGCTCTTCACTTGTCCATTGATGCAGTTGCACCATCATGGAAAGCCACTGAGTTGGTCAAGCAGGATTTACCCTTGGTGATGTTGTTCTCCCATATCCCCTGCCTGTCTTCCATGTGCCTTAGCATAACTTTCAGAAGGATCATGTTCCATGATCTTCCCTGGCACAGAGATGAGACTGACAGGTCAGTAGCTCCTGGGGTCATCCTTTTTACCCTTCTTAAAAATGGGTGTGATGTTACCTTTTTTCCAGTCACCAAAGATTTCACCTGACTGCCATGACTTTTCACATATCATTCAGAGTGGCTTGGCAACTACATCAGCCAATTCCCTCAAGACTCTGGGATGCATCTCATCAGAACCCATAGATCTGTGGATGTTCAGGTTTCTCAGGTGGTCATGAACCTAATCTTTGCTAGTGCTGGGAGGGGCATTGCTTCCCCAGTCCCCTCCTACCAAATCATATTTTTTTGAGGGCTGTGTGACAAGCAGTTATCAGAGAAGATTGGGTCAAAAATATTGTTGAATACCTCAGCTTTCTCCTTGCCTGTTGTTACCAGCTTGCTTGCATCACTCACTAGGCACTCACTACACCCTCTCTTCAACTTTTCTTTTCTGGTTGAGGTAGCTGTAGAAGCATTTATTACTTTTCTTGGCACTCCTTGCCAAGTTTAATTCAAGCTGTACTTTGGCTTTCCTGACCTCACCCCTATAAAGACTAGCAGCTTCATTATACTTCCTTGGTACCTGTCCCTGCTTCCACTGCCAGTGCGTTTTCTTCTTACTATGTAGTTTGACCAGCAGGTCCTAGTTCAGCCATGCTAGTCTCTTGCCTTCTTTTATATGTTTATTCTAACTTGAAATGTCTGCTTTAAACACCTTCTAAACATCATTATTTTGGAGCTACATTTCTCTTGAGTCCAGTTCCACTCTAGTTGGTATTTATACTGCTCTTATCATTGCATATTTCTAGCAGCAAGAAATCACTGGTGGATTTTATCCTCATAACATCTCCGTGAGATATACTGACCTACCCTTTCCTGTGTAGAGGACTGACTGAATAGCATAGCCTGGTTTAGTGCCTGTAAACCAGGAAATAAACCCATCATTATTACAAAATGAACCAGTGCAAGAAGACCAGTTATCCTTAACTATTGTCTTCAGATTTTGTGAGAAGGACAATAAGAAAGAGCAGTAGTCATTCCTTCTTTTTGCAAGTACAGCCATCTGTGTCTTTAGGGATACAGAAGACTGCATAAGGCCTTGGAGAGTAAAAAGCTAATGTAGAAAAACAGAGCCCATTCCAGAGCAAGCTCTAGTTAGAATCAAAGTCCTTGCCATTGTTACTCTCAATACTCTCTGTATTAGGAAAGCAGCTTACAAAAAGTCAACGGAATACTGCTGAAATAAACCAGTATTTGCAAAATCTCCCCTGGTCAGGTCACCAGCCAAGGTCAACCACAGCAATCACTTAGGAATGGTGACAGAACAATAGACCTGCTGTACAGAGCAAACTAGGCACTGGGGCTCTGCTTCTATCTCAACAGATAAGCAATTCTTGGGACTTCAAATAAATCACTGGCAACAGCTAGCGGAAAGAAGGATGTTGGATAGATCCTCTCATGTTTTTCTTAGCAGACTGCCACAGGGAAATACTCAGATGCTGAACGATGTCTGTTTACTTAGAAGAGCCTGATCTAAAAAGAAGTGACATAGTATAATCTGGTCACGCAAACTGTCTCTAAGCAATTAGACTGTCTTATTGGTTTAATGCTATTTTAGGTTTATTTTTTGCTTTTGGGAATTAGACTTGATCCTTGAAAAATACTGTATGTATTATGCAAAGTTGTACATCTATTTATTACGGTATCACAGCTTACTGTAGTTACCATAAAATTTGTCTAAGATATATAACATCAAAATGAACTGAGGTACTCAGCACACTTTTGGAACCACATAGAAAAAAAATATTATAGGCGTTGTTCAGCATGTTTTCCAGATACTAATCTGTAACATTTATCTCCTTTCAGAAAGATAGTGGGAAAAATTAGTTTTATGTGGCTTCACTTCAGGTCTAAAAAGCAAATCTTCATTTCATTTAGATGTATATCTTTCTTTTTATTGCCTTTAATGCTTTTCAAATTACAAATTTTCACAGGCTTTTTTCCAATAATTTATATTGCCAGGTAACTTTTAACATACCAAGATTTATTTATACTGCAGTAAACTACAACAAAATTGCTTGCAGTGAAAAAAAAGTATACTTAGAAAACATAACTTAAAATAGTCACAGAATCATAGAATAGTTCAGGTTGGAAAAGCCCTTAAAGATCATCAAGTCCAACCACAACCTAACCATATTACCCTAAATAACAACCCTCCACTAAATCATGTCCCTGATCACCACATCCAAACAGTTTTTAAAAACATCCAGGGATGTTGACTTAACCACCTCCCTGGGGAGCCTATTCCAGTGCTTAACAACCCTTCCTGTAGAGAATTTTTTCCTGATATCCAACCTAAACCTCCCCTGGTGCAATGAGGCCATTTCCCCTCATCCTGCCACCTACCACCAGTGTGAAGAGACCAGCCCCACTCTCGCTGCATTCGCTTTTCAGGAATTTGAAGAGAGCAATAAGGTCTCCCCTCAGTCTCTTCTTCCCCAGATCCCTCAGTCACTCCTCATAGGCCATATTCTTCAAGACCTTCACCAGCTTTGTAGACCTTTTTTAGACTTGCTCCAGCACCTCAATGTCCTTTCAGTACTGAGGTGCTCAAAACTGAACACTGTACTTGAGGTGAAGCCTCAACAATGCCGAGTACAAGGACAAGATTATTTTCCTAGTCCTGCTCACCTCACCATTCCTGATACAAGGCAGCATGCCATTGGCCTTCTCGGTCAGTTTGGCACAATGCTGGCTCATATTCAGCCAAGCGTCCATCAGTACACCAAACACAGAGTCATCGAGGCAAGAAGGAGACAGTACTAATTAATAGCAATATGCTTGCATTATACAAAAGAATCCGATTCAAAACTGCTTGTCTTCTTCTGTGAGAATCACTTCTATCAGCTTGGCAGCATGGCAGGCTAGACAAAAGCCATACTCAATGCTGCATGCACACATGCACACACAGTACTGCACTATTTCTGATACCAGACAGAATGCCATTGGCCTTCTTGTCCGCCTGGGCACACTGCTGGCTCATGTTTAGCAGGCTGCCAACAGATTCTTTTCCTCTGCTCAGCTTTCCAGTCACTTTGCCCCAGGCCTGCATGTAGCATCACCTGGCATTCTTGTGATCAAAGTGCAGGACCCAGCACTTGGTTTCATTGAATTTCATACAATTAGCCTCAGTCCACCAATCCAGCCTACCCTGATCCCTCTGTAGAGCCTTCCTACCCTCTGGCAGATCAAGACCACCTCCCAGATGCTGAAATCTAAAAGTGAAAAAGTGATTCCTTAAATTAACGCACTTGGAAAGAGATTAATGTATTCACTGAGAAACAGAATCAAATTTATGTGCTCTGCACATCCTAACAATAAGTAAATTTAGATCCTGTTGCAAAATTACAGAATTTTGATAAAGGAAATCAACATGCTCTAAGTATACTATCAGTTTATTCAGTTATTCAGTTATTATTCAGGTATTCAGTTATTAAATACATGCACAAGTCCTTCTTTACAGAAGAACAAGTACACATTTAGCGTAAATGCCTACAAAAATATAGAACCGCATGTTACATGCAGTAGTCAGATATACCTCTAGCTATGAACTGCATGCTAGTCAGATCATAAGTTTTCTTTCCTCTTCCATAGTGTATGCTTTCTGAAAATTAGGGGTCTTCCAAGTCACCCTATTTTTAGATCAGTATTTATAAAGTTTGAAGAAATTTTTGATATCTCCTTGGAAGAAAAAAAGAGATTTTTCTTCTCCACTTTTCAAGTAGAGTCACTGTTTAATTTTAAATCATTCATAGACTCTTTAAATAAGTAGTCCAATTTATTTTATTTCTTCTATCAGTGCACTTTGACTCTTATATCCTAACATTCTTTTTGAAATTTCACCACCATTAGCCACTCTTCCCTACTGAAGTTGTATGTAGAATTAAGAAAATTCACATCAGAGTTCTGTTTAACTGATTCACTTTGATTTATCTTCTATCTTCAATAATTCAGCTTCATCCATAGTCCAGAGGCTCCCATCCATGTTATATGCACTACAAATACGTAAGATATACCCCTTAATATCTTAAAGTTGGAGAATGGAATCGTGCAAGGGATAATGAGGATTCACAAGTAGTCTTCTGAAGACAAATTAAAGCATGCTTATTAATATTAAAGGGTATCTCTTAAAAGGCACCAAATTGTTTATACATATATATTCGGAAAAGCTAAATAAATGAATGTTATTAGAGAATGAAACAGCTTTTATATGCTGCCAAGTTCTAAGGATTGCTACTTCATTTGCAGTAGTTTAGACAGTGCTATATTTTATGGTGTAAGACAAAGATATAATCCCTTTACTAAGTGCTCTCTTTAACACTGAAGACAGGTGAGCTCACGCATCAGCTGTCAGTGACAAGCTCTTGGCAGGGGAGTGCTGCAGGGGTGGCTTCTATGAGGAGAGGCTGGGGTTTTGCCCTATGGCAGAGGGAAGTTCTTCCAGCTGGCTCCAGTTGTCCCAGGAGCCATGTCTGTGGTGCCTCTAAGATCGCATACTGGAAAAAGGAAAAAATGCTGGAGAGGTGAAGAAGGACAGGCAAGCAGAGAGAGAGACAGCACTGTGAGCACCAAGGGCAGAGAAGGAGGAAGTGGTGCCACAGGCTGCCAAGCGGATATCCAGCAGCTCAGGGCGCACCCCATGCTGGAACAGAATCTTCTGGGGTGCTGCAGCACATGGACAGACCCCCATACTGGAGGCAGGGGAAGGTATAAGGTGGAAAGAGAGGCAGAGAGGAGCCGTTGTGGACTCACAGCTGTTGTTTTAGTGTGCTTATCACTACTCAAATCTATTTTAGCTGGCAATGAATTAAATTAGTTTTCCCCAAGTCAACAGAGCTTTGCCCAAAAAAATAATCAGTATGCAGCTTTGTTGTTTTTACCTCAAACCACAAAGTTTTCTCATCCTATTTCCTCCACCTGTCCAGCCAAGGAAGAGAGCAGGCTCTTGGCCCTTCACCGCAGCTCACCCAGGGAAACACAGACCCTTGCCTTCAGAAACTGCAGCCTCTCATTTCTGCAATCAGTCTAGGCAAAATCAAGATATTCCATATTAACTACTGGCTCATAAATATTCCTTTTCAAAACACCCTGCCTGGTAGCAGCAGGTGTAGATAAGAGAAAATAAGGTTGAAAATACTTTTTGCCTTGGTTACCTCTGAGGGATTAGAGCTGAAATCCTCATTCTTTTAACTGCAAGTTTTTAGTCACGGCGATATTTCCCTCAATACTGTCAGAGTTCAAGACAATCAACCTGCAAACTGACACAAACTGCATGCTTCAGCCAAGTAAGCTCGTTCAAGTAAGTAGAGCTAATAGTGGGACCAAGGGTTTATAACCTCAGGCCACATAACTGAAGTTGAAAACTGTCTGAAGTGAAGCCATTTAAAGTTCAGTGCATTTCAGAATCTGAAACTCACAAATAAAAAGAATCATAGAATCACCGAGGTTGGAAAAGACCTGCAAGATCATCCAGCTCAACCGCCAAACATCTTATTCTTGTATTCTCTAAATGAAATTTCAGTTTACTGCTTTGAAAATATTTTTTTTTTTTTGTTTTAGAAAATTTACATTTTTAAAATAGTAAAAATAAAATATCGCAATAAGAAAACACAGCAAATCATTTAAATGAAATATTTCAGAGCTTTTTCCTCTTGATCTGATCTCAGCTTCCTTTTAACTTCCTTTGTGAGTTTGGCTCTGGCTTCATTGAAAATGAGAAAAAAAAGATGAAATCTAAGGATGGGAAAAGAATGAGAAAAAGCTGTGTATAGAATTTTAGGCAGTCAGCATAATGACCACTTCTGTTTTCATAACATTGGAAACTAGAATATAGCTATTGAGTAACTGGTAGACTGCCACATGCCAGATGATTGACACTGCTGTCCTAGTGCCTATGGCCTCATGGCAAATTGCTCCAGCAGTAGATGACGTGCATTTTCCAATGATATTATAACCATGTCATTCAATTAAAGTCTACATACAGTTCAATAGTACTGATGCATAAATAACTTAAACATGATTTTAAAAGCACATACTTATGGTAACAGAGATGCTCAGAAGAAAATAATCAAGCGTCAATCAGTATTAAAAGTACTCTTAAGAAAAACTTACTGCACTGTTGAATGACAGATTAACATCTTTATGTTGACAAACAAGAATGTCTCTAGTATGAAAAAAAAAAAAGTGCCTGTCAAAGCACTTCTTCAATAGTATTCTCTTTACAACAATGTCACTAATTAGACAACATATTTCAATTAAAAAGGACTCCCCTGATATTTAAAGTAAATTGATTTCAAGGCCACATGAAACCAGCGCATAACCAGTAAGTATCTACCTAAGAATAAAATTTAGCTGTTACATTTGCTTTAAAGTAATCATAGCTATGTCCAAAATCTTTATAAACCAAAACACCAATTTAATGAAAAAAAAAACAGTGCACTTAATATTATATTTTAATCACAAAGGGTTTAAATCATTTTATATTTTTTAAAATGGTAATTCTAAATCATTAAAGAGTTAGTTCTTTATTTATAGGTGGTGTATTTACTCAAATCATATTATCTCCCACAAAGAAATAAATGAGAAGACGTGCAATAAGAACAACTCAGTCCAGAATCCTCATGAGCTCAACAGATAAATACAGAGCGGAAAATCTTTGCACTAATGTTTATTATAAAGTCGTAATTTCATATTTCCTAATCTTTTGTCCCATCATTAGTATTCTAATGTAGAAATTCCTATGACATAACTATTCACAAAAAAGAGGGTTATATCAGAACATGCTGCCTCATGGGACAGAAAAGACCACAAAGCCCTGAGAGACGTGACATGAGGGAGTGATCACATCCATACTAGGAAAAGAAAGCTATAGAAAATTCACTTCAAGAAAAATAAATTTTTGATGTAAAATCTGTATAAGCAAAATAAGTCAATTTAGTTTCTCTTCCGATTTTCATTGTTCCTTTACAAAAAACAGTTGAGTAACCACAGCAGAATTTGGCAAAGTGCTTCCAAGAGCTCTCTGTTAACATCTAAGAAGCAAAGTGATTTGTAAAGCATAAATTTTGCTTATGCTTGTAAAGCATAAATATTACATAAATGTAATATTTCTGGGATACATTCTATTTCACAGTGCTCTTAGTCCCCAACCTCTGACAAAATGCACCTTAAAACAAGTAAATCTGATCAGTCTCATTTCACAGTCATTTGGGATTCTGTATTTGCTCATTTTTTAATATCAGATTGACAGAACAGCTGCAAATAGGCACTTTTGAAATGCCATATAAAATCATTCATATCACTTAACTTCATCAAGTAAGATATTTATAACTGATGACAAAATTGCTCATGTGCAACTGACTAATGCTGTCCCCCACCCATGGGTTTTTTGCAATGCCTCATATCAGTTTGGCTTTGGTAGCAGAGCCTTATCTATGAAACAAACCCATCAGTTTCCGGACAAAAATCTGGAAAAAGATTAGCTCCCTCCCTGCTGAGATAAATCACTTCCCTGTGTTTTTACTTGCAGACTTTAACATTTTTCAAACAGCTTTTACTCTAACTAGATCTATAAAGCAATGTGAGTTTCAAGATAACTGACACTTGCCTGATACAAATTTAAAACCAGCAATTGGTAGCATTACTCTTTAACAGCATGTCAATAAAGTAGCAACTATTTATTTGTTTCATATTTCTTATAAGGAAACAATTATTTACTTGTTTCACAAGTTTTTAATTAATTATTGATTTTTGAACCAGGCAATAAGGAAGAAAAGACGTGCATGTGTTCAGCCTAAACCAACAGTTGAAGCTTAAATGATAACTGTTCATACTACAAAGTTGTAAATATATACATAGATTACATTCTATATGCAAATATTACACTATAAACACAAATCCCACAAACGTCTACAAATATTCCGGCTCTCTAGCTCCCAGGATTCCAGTGCAGATATCTTTCTCTACTTCAATGAAAGTTGTGAAATTCTTGAATTTCAGAGGTCATTGTCCTTCATTTTTGAAGAGTTCCAAAATAGATACTAAAAATTAAACTAGAGGCTACAGTCAAATGCTCTAAATTATACATAATGAATATAGATAGAATACACTTCTATATATATTTACTTTATCAATACAAGAATATTGCCCTTATTTTCAAGTGTCAATTAATTCCTTTATATCTAACTAAATTTTCTGTCCAATAAAAATTCATTTATTCATTACAAGTGTATCTTGAGACATTCAAACAAGCAGATATCAGATCATTATAAATAGACTCTGCACATACATGCAGGCTCCGCATATACATGACTTGCACATTTTCAAATGGAATGTATAGAATTGCATACAGATATTTAAGTCAAAAACCTGATCATGTCTCTTTCCCAGAATTTCATAACCCTTCTCTTACCAGAGAGAAATACCCTTCACTTCACAGCCACATCTTATTCACGTCATCATTTTTTGTCAGTATATACATTTGTGAATGGTTGAGAATGAATCATAGAATCATTAAGGCTGGAAAAGACATCTGATATCACCAAGTCCAACTGTGATCCCATCCCCACCATGCCCACTAACTGTGTCCCTCAGTGCCATATCCACACGGTTCTTGAACAACTCTGCAGATCATTATAAATAGACTTTTAAGACATAGTTTGTAAGGGTTTTGGCTTAGAATCACATAACAGCTAAATTAGAAGACATCTCTGGAGATCCTCTGGTCCACCCAGAACAAAGTGCAAGTCTCACATCCAGACAGCTTTTGGAGATCTCCAAGGAGGAGCCTCTGGGCAACCCCCACCATTACTTGATCATTCCCAGAGAAAAAATAAAATATTTTCTCTTCTATTCCAGTAGAATTTCCTGCATTTTCATTTGTACCCATTACCTCTTGCCATTTCACTTATATACGCTCAGCAGAGTCTAACAATCTTCTTCATCCTATCAGCTATTTATATGCAGTGACAACATCCCTCCTGACTTTTCTCAAGGCTAAACAATCCCAGCTGTCTCTCTGCCTCTCCTTGTATGTTAGATACTCCAATCCTTTAATCACCTTAGTGACCCCTCTCTGCTGGAGTGACTCCAGGACATTCATGCCTCACTTGTGCTGGGAATTGCTCTTCTTTTTGTACTTTTTGGCTTGTACTTTTATATTTAGAAAGATGTGTCTCTCATACAAAATACAGCAGAGTAAACTTTGCTCCCAAGGTTTTTACCCCCTTAGGCTACAAAAGATAAAAGCTCTTGGCGAGACAGCTGGTACAATTTTATCCCAGGAAGTAACTGAAAGAAAACAAAAAATATTGAAGTAATCACAAAAACACTGCAGAGCGCTCTGCTTTAAGCCATTCTCTTGTTCATCTGTGTCCAGGCAACAATTTAGAAGGGAGGCAATACGTTTACTTGTCCTTTGCTGCTGCAGATGTATCATCAGGTCAGGTTCAAGGTTCCAGGGCAACAGAAACAAGCAAAGAGTCAGACCTGCCTGAAGTGCAGAGTGAGGAGAAATTCTCTCTCCATTGCTGCTGTAGTGATCTACTGATAACCTCAGTAAGCCATCTGGACACTTTTCCTTGTAATGAAACAGTCACAGACTTATTTCTTTAATTTTTTCTGTAGAACAGAGGTCAATTGCTTAATGTCACATTCTAAGTCCCAAATATATTTTGGTTTGTCTAGAGATGGTTTGTCTAAAGTCTTTTCAGTTTATGTAAAGTCTTCTGGGCCAAAGTGGTAATATGTATATAAAGGGAGGTGAGGAACAGGAACTGGTTGCCCAGAGAGGCAGTGGACTCCGCATTCCTGGAGACGTTCCAGGTCAGGCAGGACAGGGCTCTGAACAATCTGGTGTAGCTGTAGGTGTCTCCGTTCATTGCAGGGCAGCTGGACCAGATGATCTTTAAAAAGGTCCTTTTCAACTTAAATGATCCTACTATAAAAAACATATAGATGTAGCACTGATGGACGTGGTTAGTGGGCAAGGAAGTGATGAGTTGATTGTTGGATTAGATAATGTTAGGGGTCTTTTCCAGCCTTAAGAATTCTATGATCTGAATAGTTTAACTTCTGTTAGAATACTCAGAGGAATAAACAATTATCTTGTAGGTTCTAGCCTGGCTTGCTACAGGATTTTTGTAGTCAAAATTGACGGGAGACAAATGCACAAGTGATTAATAAGATTAAAAATCTGAAGTTTAGTCATGACAATAAACTGATGCCACAAAATTCAGAAGATTACACTTTGATGAAGAGGCAGAGGAAGTTAGTAGAGAACAGAAATTCTGCATAAAGTATTGCATCTTGAAATGTAACTCTCAAAGTCTTTTGCTGCCTTGTTGTGTCTCAAAGAACTCTGACAACTTGTGGTAGAACGTATCAATGAGACAGCCCCGCTTTGACAAATAGCCTTCATTAATTGTGCAGCAGAGACTTTGGGTATGTGGATGGAATAAAATATTCCTGTTGGGTAAACTGTCAGCAAGAAAACTGGAGATGGAGGAAGGAGAGGATGCTTTAAGTCAGCGTGATAAAATTGCCATGACTGAGTTAGATCCTCACAGTCACAATTTTGCGCATTACTATCCTCCTATACCAGGACAGCAGGATTTTCATCACTGTAAAGAAAAATATCTGAACTTAAGAACTCTTGGGCTAATCTGAGCAAATATCAATTTAGCCAGAATCTCTGACCATGGTCAACAGTACAATTTAGAGAGGAAGTACGTAAACACTGTTTCTATAGCTCCTTTCTCTGGTTCACTACACTCACCAAATCTCATCAGCGAGTGGTATCCTGAGTTTGAGGTTGCTTTCAGACCGTACAATTCAACAGCTGTTGATAAATTTATTCCCCCTTAGCTATTTCTGTTCCTTCCTTAGCGTGTTAATACTTTTTACCATGACAACCTATGGTAAAAATTTCAACGATTTCTGATTTTGTCCTTTCCTCTTTCAAATCTACTTCCCTAAAACTATATTGATTTACATTAGTAATAAGAAACTGTAGTAACGAGAAACAGCAATTAATCATCATTCCTGATTGTGTAGAATTTCCTATTTCATTCTTTATGTTCATATTTTCTTTCTACTACATAAGATTGGTGGAGCTGAAGACAGATTGAAGTGAGCCATCAGAAGTTACGTCAAGTTTTGTCTGCTTTGGTTTGAGATCTGTTTGAACTGTCTCCACAAAATGTGCATGTTAGAAGGGAAGAGAATGACACTCTACAGCCATTTACTCTTTCGAAGTCAAGGAAACAGAGCCCAATCTTACAGTTTTTATCATAACTATATTTTCCTCATATGCCGCTTGGCACAACACACTTGGTTCCTTGCACAACAACAAGTACTTTTCCTGTGCTGTTTCATCATTCAGGTACGATCTCACAGATGGCAATTTTTATCACCAAGTATTGTAAAGCTATGACTTGAAAGTCATTCCCAAGTGATCGTTATCATATTTCAAAATGCTAAACGCAACCACAAACTATACGGCAGCAATTGATCAATTGGCAACAATTGCCATGTTTAGTTTGCAGTTTCTACGGATACTGTTTTGCATGATCTTCTGATAAAAGTGATACCAAGGCAGTAGAGAGCACACAAACAGAAAGCATGTATTGCCATGGCACAAAGAGTAAACATACAGAACATTCACATCGACAGGGAGAAGCTCATTAAAACATTCAAAAGTGTTTTAACTAGACAAATAACTCATTTTTTCATGTGCAAATACAATTGGGTATCAGATAACCAACATTTGTGTGTTACGCTACCATAGGATAATTAAGTTAATGCCAGTGATATAAATATTGATATAGCTATGTAATTCCCTTTAGCACTAGCAATTACCTGTAGACACAAACAAGAAAAGTAGAATATATTTCCCTCAGAAGAACATTGATAATTTAAATCCAACTAGTTACTGACTCTGCAGTCCTGACTTAGTTCAAGGAACCCCATCAAAGAACCCCATGAGAGAGTTTGGCATTTCCAGAATTATCTGTAGTTTGCTGTTTTTTACTTTAGAAATAAACACAAACTTGCTGTGTTTACATGCTCAGCTTTCAGACAAAACTCAGCTGTATGTCTGCAAAGCATAGTTTGAGAACAACTCAAAACAATGTAGCATCGAGCTCACTTCTGCAATAAGGCAGCTCCAGGCCATTTTACATCCCAATAAGATATATTCACTACTGCTTATTCTGGAACAGCTATCAGCTTCGCAGACTTTCAAACTAACTTCTAGTCTGGTTCCTGACTACCAAAAACAATATAAAAAAAATATTTGTGTTCTGATTTTCATTTTAATTTACTGAATCTAAAAGACAATGCAATGATCATGTCATCCAAGCACGTCCTTTCATCTTTGCTCTTCAACATTGGGAATAACAATACAGAAATTTCTCCATGAAAGAGTGATCTGAACACATCTTAATCTATGGAAAGTCAATTTTCCTAGCCTTACACTTTATAGGCCAGTATATGAGAATTCATTGCAACATTTTGCCGCATTAAAATTAGCAATGTTTTTATTTAAAAAGAAAAAAAATCAACAACTCCTTCAATCAAATGTCTTTCATCTTGAGAAATAACTCTACTAGCCATGAGTTGATTCTTCACAGACGTAAGGTGGACTTGAGAAACTATGAAACAAAACTAGAGAAACTGCCTGAAGAGGTTCCAGATTGCATGAGCTAGTATCCATTGCAGCCTTAATCCTTACAGTTTATCTTATAACTGAAGCTGTTTCTATACCTTGTCACTTAAGCAGAAAGGTGGGATACAGAGGACATGACAGATAAAAAGGTTCAATTCCCTCACTGCACTTTGCCACTCTATATAAAAACCTGCAGGTGCTAAGGCAGAAACCACATTCAACAACTTGTTCACATGGTCCCAAGAACAGTAAGATTCTGTTTTCACTGGTAATGCATAGACTTTGCTATAAACATTTGGAAAGTTTGAACTATATAATTTGTTTTTTTATGGAAAGAATATAACTGCTGCTGCTTAATACAGAACACCTTCAGGAAACCACTGAAGATAGGTGATGAAGGCTAACCAGTACAGCAGTCTAAACATAGTATTTGAACTGAAAAGTTTATGAATCAAATATCTTACATCAAGAGCTTCACAGATTTTTTTCCAACAGCAGCCACAACTTGTTTATTTTGTCCTCTTATTCCTAGAAATCTGCATAGCTGTAGGTAACAGTCATTCAGAATTAGAGTTTAGGAGCTATAGAAGTGAAACACTTTGATCTTTTTTTAGAGAGAAAGAGATGCCGAGTACTCTTTTTCTCTAATGTCACAAGCAATGTTTTTGAAGATGTATTTGGCCATTCAACAACACTCTAGTGCCCTTTTTCATATACTCTGGATGGAATACTCTTCATATATTCTGCCACAGTGGAAAAATCCATGAACCTGAACTTACAGTACAGTAAGCAGACAATATTTATATATAATATAAATATATATCTAACACTGCTTGCTAATGTATACTCCACATTCAGCCAAGAGGCAAGAGCAGTAGATGGCAAAGTTGACAATGACTGTGCTTGGGCTCACGGCCAGCACTATAAATGTAGGAAATGGTGCTTTTCATTAACTGAGTGGGAGAAAATTTACAAGACAGGTCATGTAAACCAGTAAGTGGTTTTGGTTTCTCTACCTCAATGTGGTTTATGGGCTTTTTAAAGTGTTTAAAATCAAGATTTCTGTCAGCTAAGTCCTCTCAACTTCACTTGAGTTGTGCAAGCAGTGAAGTTGGTAACAACTTTGAAAAAAAATTTTCACAAGCACAAAGTTTTCCATCTGGATTAAAAGCACAAAGAGTAGGGAGGACTGCAACTGATAGTTACAAAGGGAAATATGAAGCTCTTCATTCTCATTTGCATATTTGTCACAATTTTATACTCTAACAGATTGTGCTACCTCTAAACATGCACCATAACTTTCAAAAGTGATATCTCTTAATATGATCTGTTTTGAACATGTACTCATAACCACTTTTTTTTTTTTCCAAATGCAGAAGTTTGATATTAAGCTTCTTAGTAAAAATAAATAAATAAATAAAAGAAAAAGGAATTAACTAGCAATAAGCACGTGTCTAAGGAAATGTGATTAACTTCTCCAGAACAGGTTTACAATATTGGGACAAAGACAAGATTTCAAATAAACAAACACAAAAATTTTATGTTTGTTAGAATGCTGCAAACAAATATTTTTTTGCTCAAACTAAAATAAAAAACAAATACAATATGCTGCAGTGTAATCAGAAGACGATTTCATTCTTTTATATCATCACTGTATAGAAAGAATAATTAGGACAAAAATTAAAGCTGTCTTACCTGATCCAAGACCTTTGAAGGGCTAAAAGAAAAATCAGAGCCACATAGACGATATTTAGGTGATGGATGCTGCCTCTTTCAGCTCAAACGTGTTCCAGCTACAGTTTGCTTCAGTCACTATGGCCCAAGCTGAAAGCAAACATTGATGCTAGTGTAATACCATTTTCTATTGTACCTATAGCAACAGCAAACACACTGTAGAACTTAAGCAACAGGCTGACCACTCCCTTACCACAGTCTCAGTCTCTTTAAACTGTACATACAGATATTCTGCAGTATCTTCTATATGGCAAACTTCCCCGGTAGAAACATTTTCATTCATAACACAGTTCAACACTGTAGAGAAACATTTTATATAAGCTTTAAAAAAAAGTGTATTTAAGATCTTATTTTGTGCCCCCAATGCCCAAGTAATAGCTTATGTGTATCACAAGTTTGTCACCCCTTGGAATCTGAAATTACCTTTTAGGGAGATAGATCAACTGCATTAGCAAAGACAGCATGCAAAACACTGTGCAAATATTATTATGGAAACATTTTCTCAAGAAATCACTATGTTGCTGCATTAAACAGGGCAAAATAAAGGCAGAGATTAATGCACCAGAGAGGCAAAGTAATCCCTGAAACAGTGGCACCAATTCTTTTGCTTAAGTTAGATACCAGGTAAACGGTTTTGTTGTTTCAATAATACAGAACTTGCTTAATGTTCAGAAACTGTGGAAATCCAACACTAGATTTGGGAGAGTTTAGAAGCAGTTCCAAATCCCGTACCCAGGCCAAAATTTTATGCAAAGTATCAAATTATGTAATGAAAAATTGTGTTATATTACTCATTTTAAATTACATGACAGATGCAGTAACATATTACTGGGAACCTTACTGAGAAACACTGCAGTTTAGAATATTGTTTCATTTAAATTGCCGCAGTTATGTGAAAATGGAACAATGCTCTTGTGAATCAGAGCATAATACAATGCCTAAAATACAACACATAATATATTCATATTTAAGTGTGTATATGAAAAAAGAAATATTTGTCTGAAATAGAAAGTGATTTTGAAACCAAAGCACTGAAGCATATATCATGGCCAAATTATGAGGGGTTTTTTTTTTCTTCTCTTCAGTATACTTTGCTGGACTTCTCAGCCCCATAACACATAATTCAGAGCAGCAGAAAGAAAATTAAAACTATATGAAAAATGTAAGAATGAGTTCCAGAATTAACAGTGCTCGATTGTGAAAATAAATAAGTAGGATGACAGTTAGGAGACTCTGCTCATAAAAATTTATCTCTAAATAGAAAAAGGATTCTTCTCACACTGTGTTTCTGATCTTCTCCACAACATCCTACATCTGCATCCCATCCAGAGGTCAGAAACAGACTATTTCAAACAAAAGAATAAATTAACCTTTTTTTTAATATCAAGATTTAAGGGTGCTGATTTCATTGAACCATAGAATGCCCCAAGTTAGAAGGGATCCCTCCATGAGAAGGCTGTACTACCAGCATTGAAGCACAACGGCGGAGTTACAAAAAACGTTCTGTAGCAAAGAGCCTGAAAGCACATAGAGCTGTTTTTCAGCACAGCCACCCAGAGGGGGAAGAGAGATTTTCACCTCCCATATTTGCAAGACAAGCTTGACGTCAATCTGACTTCTGCCTTTTACACCAGTCATAGCTATGCAGAAGTCCTAGATCACAGAATATCCCAAAGTTGAAAGGGACATACATGAATCACTGATTTCAACTCCTGCTTCTCAAAAATCAGACTGTATAACTGAGAGCTTTGCCCAGTGGTCTTAGAACCCTGTAATAAATCTAGCCCCTCCAAGCACTCAGTTAGTATGAGTATGAGAGGTGTGTGGCACTGAGCCATCTCCCAAGTACAGAGCTGCATTTTCACAGGTCCCACAGCTATGGGGTAAGGACAACATCCCACAGGTTTCAGCAAGCCACCCAGCCATAAATCCCTGTACTCTGGTGCAGAGCATGCATTTGTGCTGTACTACAGAAAGCCCACCATTCAAGTACTCTGTCCCATGGATGTCATGTTAAATTGGTCCCCAAACTGCCTTACTGGCCCTCTACTGAACACACACCAGCTTACTGACATCATTCTTGTATTAGAGTCCCTTTAACGAGCATACGGGAGAAAGGACAGAGTGTGTGCACACTTGAGTAATACGGTGGCACAACAAATTGGGTTCAAAACCTATAAAGGAATTACACCCTGTGAATGGATAACTGGACAAGCATTTCTCAAGTTCCTCTGGTGCAGAACTTCCTACACCCCATTTTATGGCCGCTTCCCTATGGGTCTTCTTTTCTCAAAGCTGAACAGGCCCAGGTCACTCAGCCTTTCCTCACAGGAGAGATGTTCCAGGTCTTTCATCATCTTTGTGGTCCACCGCTGGACTGTCTCCAGGAAATCCCTGTCTTTTTGTACCGGGGAACCCAGAACTGGATACAGTACTCTAGGCGAGGCCTGACCAGGGCAGAGAAGAGGGGGAGGATCACTCCCCTTGACTTGCTGGCCACACTCCTTTTAATGCACCCCAGGATCCCCTTGGCCTTCTTGGCCAAGAAGGCACACTGCTGGCTCATGGCCAACCTGTTCTCCACCAGGACCCCCCATGTCCTTCAATACAGAGCTCCTCTCCAGTATACATCATGTCCCAGCCTGTACTGATTCATTCTGCTATTCCTTCCCAGGTGCAAGACTTTACATCTGCAAAAGAAGAAACCTGCATTTTCATTATGTTACCTAAAATGTAGTCAATTGTTCTTTCTTCCACGTTCCAAAACTTCCAGGTTGGTTGTGAAAGTGATTTCTAAATCTAATTCTTCCCATTTTTAACAAGATGTACCCTGTGAACTGCAACAATACAAAGCTTCACAAAAAAAAAAAAATAGGAAAAAAAAAATGATTGCCAGGCCATTTGATGTCAGGGCACTGAGGGCACTAACAGATCCCACTGTCTCTGACCACCTTTCTTTCATCTTCTTCCCGATCCAAGTTCTGAACTCCCAGAAAACTCAGCGCTTTGATACTTCAGCATAATATATAATGCATGATTATGCATCAAGTGACAAATCTCAAATACACAAAAGCAAGCTAGATGGAGGGAAAGTTATTTATTTACAATGCTATTTAATCCTTACAGATATTCTCTTGAACCCTAAAGTTGTTTATTGAAAAAGTTTTCTGGCTCACCCTGCAGTGTAGGCAACTATAAGACAGCCTGTTTCTACAATCCTGTGCAAGTACACCACCAAAAATAAATGTGTTAATTATGTTCTGAAGGTTCTCCTACATCACAAAGAAAGTATAAAAAAAGAAAAACTAAGATGGGCCCATACGGCACAGACTTCCAGAGCAGTGGGAGAAATCTACTTCTAAAAGAGGATAACACCTAAACCAAAAATATTTAAATTCACAGTCCCAAGTCCCACCAAACCAGTCTTGTTCTATATGGCTTTAGAACATCTCTTTTTTGTCACTACAAAGTGCAGATTTACAAAGATTTCAAAATTTGTATTAGCATCACCTCCGTAGCATCAACACTTAAAGCTTACTATTTCCCTTTTTTAGGTAGTAAGATCAGTAACGTGCCATTTGAAACCTGTAGTGAAACAGCAAATTCTGCAACATTTAACCCCAGGTTTTCTCTTCCACAAAAAAAAATTATTCCCTTTTCTCTCTTTTTGCTGATGAATAAAATAAAAGGAGCAGAGTATATTGGAGTAATAGAAGAATAAATAAGAGAGAAGGGAGAATGTAGCATTCTGAAAAACCTGCTTCCAAACACTTTGTTACTCCCTACCTATTTCTATAGAGGTCCCATCCTCCTACTTCTGTTTTTAGAACAGGTATAACAGTCTAGGGAATGCTAAGCTCTGTAAGGATGCTTAACTCAGCTCCACACAGTGGAACCACACAGAATTCCTTATAGCTCTTCCAAAGCCTCTCTTCCATCACACTGATCTCTAGAGCACAGAGCAGACAAAGAAAAAGCATCTCCCTTCACTGCCAGGGGAACAATACATTGCTATATTAGCACTGTTTTAAGGTGAGGGTGTGGGTGAAGCATAAATGCTTCCTCTTCAGAAATTTCTTTGTTTCAGAGAAAACATGGAGTTGGATAAAAATGCCAATCTGAATGCTTCCTTTTTTCTCTTTAGAAGAAATTCATATCACAGATATCAATCATACATCCTTAGAACTTAATGCCAAGACAAGCAAAGGAAAAATTATGTTCCAACTCTAAAATCCCATTGCATGATTCTCAAAATCTGGTATGAGATTCAGCTTATTCATTTCAGAAAAGGCAGAACTACCACTGAACAGAACCTTTTCTGAGAAACAACAATTATCTTCCATAGCTATAGATCAGCTCACAAAGCTTCCACAGGCAACTACCATCCAGTTTTGTTCTTTGCCCTACAGCACCTTCTGCCTCATGGAGTTCAGCTGTGATGCAGTTAGATGAAATCAGTAACAGCTGCTACACTGTGCTGTTATTAAAGGTGTACATATCACTTTAGCACAGTTATTTGCAGTGACTGTTTACATCTCCCTGTATTTGAACATGCTGCAAGTCATCTAAATCACAGCTGAACAGCTGCCATCAGATACAGCAGCAAAAAGTCAAAGTTTCTGCTACTATGTTTGACCACAGCAGGGCAGACCTTTACAATTTTCCCCTTTTAAACAAAACTAATAGCAGCAATACTCAATGTTCTGAGAATCACTGAGCCTTCAGGTATATACAGCCCTGCCCATGGCAAAGGGTTGGAACTGGATGAGCCTCCAACCTAAGTCATTCTATGATAAGACTCTACGACCCTGTGAGCAGCGGGCCTGCCCGAGCACAATAGCTTGGTCAGCTGCAGGATGTTATCACCGCATCAAAAACACAACTAAGCAAGATGTTACAGCCCAACAGCAACTACATTTAAAAATTAACAGTAATTCATCTGAATTAATGACATTAAGAATTTGACAACAGACTCAACGTTTACATAATGAATTGCAATAAATGCTAGGAGCGTCTCATGAATTCTCCTCATAACGTTTCTTTTTCTACTACATATAATGTCATCGTTTTTGTTACCTCAGGAAAGCAAAATATAAAGGGCAAAAAAATTGTTGGTTTTTTTTTTTTTTTTGGTTGGTTGGTTTTTTGTTTGTTTGTTTTTTGAGGGGGTGGGGGGGAATAGTAGCATTGGCAGTACAAAATTGATGTTATAGTTTCAGACACGCAACCACTGATAATTTAGATAGCACTTCTATATAACCAGCATAAGCTGAAGAACATCTAGCTTGCAGCCAGCACACTCAGCAGGGAAATTTATTAATCCTACTTCTGAATTTCCTCAGGAGTAATGTCTGTAGATATTTGATAAAAAGATCCAGGCTTGGCAAACAAATATGTTTTGTTGAGTTATGATAGAATTGCACAACCTACTGTTTGACAGATTCAGTCGTATGATTCAAGCCAAGCTCTTCAGTTTAATGGAAATATATCCTTGTTTTCTGCTTTCTTGAAAAGGCCCTTTCAAAAATATCACTGGTAGCCACAATCCTGTTCCTATGTAGTAATTGTTACAGTACACCTGAAATCAACCCTACCATTCTCATCTTCTAAATAACCATACCCTAACTATCATAAGAAGATATCTTTGTCTGTCACTGTTATTTCTAGGACAAATCACCAAGTCAGTGAAACACAGAAAGGCATTGAGCTCTGAAGTCACATGAATATTACAGCTGTTAGCATATTCTTCTGTTTTGGTTCTCCAAAATTTACATACATTAGTAAGTCCATAAATTATTTCTTCATTCTCATTACTGTACTCCACATAACACCAAAGACTTCCCCGGGATGCCCAAGACCAACTTTTGACAAGAGAAAGACAGTAAGATTTTCTCTTCAACAAACAGAGACACGAGTTGACCAGGTACTTAGGGTTTGGGGATTAAAAACAAAAAAAAGTCAGCTGTGTTTGGCAATAGCAGACACACGTGGGCAGGAGGACAAACACATAAGTATTACAGTGGTATTATGAAAGTGTAAAAGACAATTGTGTGCTTGTGCTAGGATTACATCCATCAACCTACTTGTGCACTTCAAAAGCACAATACAGTAATTCTGAAGTGTATTCAAATTCATTTTTTTCACAGGTTATGCTTGGCAAAGACAAGCCTGTTTGTGTAAATCCTAAGGCATGCTTTAGCAAAATAACTGCCTAGTTAGCACAGGCAATTTTAACATCACTATATCCAATGTCCTTTGCAATCTCTTACTGTAACTCATACCAATCACATAAAAATGCTTAACATGTACACTGTCAATAAATCACTCCAGGCTCTATTTCACCTCTCCAAACATTCATTTACTGTAATAGGTAATATACTGTGTATATTACACAGGACTTACTGTAACTCATGGCTCCTTGAAATAAATTTCCCTGATGAAAAAGGCAAACATTAATACCACTGTCCCACCAAACTTTAAGTCTTTCTGAATCTCCCAGATGCAGAGCTTTAGGGAAGTGTGTGTCTTGAACTCAAGAGGAAATACTTTTTAGAGATACAGTGATAATGTGAATATAGAACAAAACCCAGCAGGTCTAGTGCAGCTATTTATACAGCAGGGATTTACCCTAGTGGCATCTCCTAGATTCAGTTGCTATGGTTTTAAATTTTGTAGCACAGATAGCCTTCTCTTTTACTTACCGTTATGTTTCCTTGACTAATAGAGTCACTGCAAATAACACATCAATTAAGAACTGTATTTAACAACATCTGCTTGCTGTGGCAGCCTAAAAAACCTGATTTCTTTTTAAAACGTTTCTATATAGACAGGCTGCTGAGCTATACACACTGCAGCAAGTGTTCCACCTGCTGGACAAAAAGCAGCACTAACTTTCCTTAAGAGGAAACAGATGTAACAAATATCTGTGATGAAAACAACAAAAATAAAAAATAAAAATAAAAAAATCAAGATTCCCTTGTACTTGCCTAAGTGCATTAAGTAAACCAACAAAGGTGAAAATGCAGCCAGCTAATTAAAAAAGATACAAAGAGATTATTTCTTGCAGAGGAGGATCTGTTCTACTTTCCCAATATTTTTCTTTAATAAGAAAGTCTTTTCTAAAAGGTCTTTTCTCCTTTGTGCTTTCACAGAGGACTTGCATTACTTGAATCTAAAAGTCTTATGTCTTTTTGCTGTTCTGGATTGATAACTGCCTCAATAAGGCAAGTAGAAATAGCTCCTTCTTTGTCTTCCTTGTTCAGCTCAGACGGAGGCCTAAATGAATATCACATATTGTGTCATCCTAAACCAGCTGAGCATTACCAAATCCCCATGTCCCCCAGCAGCCCCAGACCATGAGCCAGGTACCATGGGCATTCCCCATCCATATCAGCCCAGAGGGAGAGCTCCTCTGCCTTCCACTGTGAATGATGAGAGGCACTGTATGTGGCTGAATCTGCCTCCCAGAGAGATGTGAAAAAGCCTTTTGACAGTGTATAGCTCTGTATCAATCTAGAGGATGCTTCCCATTGAATCAGAGGTTTGGGAACATGATCTTCACTTTAGTCCATGTAGCTCTTTCAAAACTCCAGTATATTTCTTAATTGGTTGTTCCTCTGAGACCACCAACAGCAGTCCTTCATCAAGGTGCTGCCCAAGCCTTAAGCAGGTCAAGGATACAAACGAAGAGGCTACAGGTCTCTTTTTATGTTATCCCCTCTCCTCCAAATCCCACATGCCATCAAGAGGCAGGAAGACTGTAAAATCACTCCTAGAGTTAGGAAATGATGGTTTACAAAATCTTGCAAGAGTGTTCAGAAACCTTAAATCTGACTAGCAAGTAATACCAATATTGGCTTTGTTTTTCTAGACCCTGAAAACAAAAGCTTTCTGCTTACAAATGTATTCACCACATTGCCTTCAGTGATAATAAATATAAATAATGCTATGAAATTTATTTTCATAAATTAAAGACCATACATCAAGTTCAGATGAAGCTGGTTGGAAACTTCATATTTTATGCTGCCAGAAGCAACACAGAGCAGTCATCTGCAAAAATATACATACTTATGTACACATATCAATATATATATATATATATCCATATAGAGGTATGTAGACATATCAGCTGTTTTAGAGGAACAGAAAGCTAAGGAAAGGAAATATTTAAATAAAACATGCAATGATTAGGAGATAAGCCATAAGCTGCAATCTGAGAGAAAAGTAATTTAAGAAGTAAGCAAAATTACACAGAAGAACACTTATGACAGCTGTAAGAATCGGGAATAAAAGCACTGTAGAACAGTGATGAGAAAAGACTGGTTTTAAATAAGCTAATAAAAACAGTATAACTGTATCACTATTAAATCCTCAGAAATAATGAGGGCACAGCAGAAATGCTCAATGAGCAGTTCATGTAACTGTTTTACACATGGATAATCAGGTGCAGACAGACAATAAGGTCGATGAAATTCTACTTTATTTCAGCAGTAAGGAGGATCCTGTAACGAACTTACTGAAGTTTGATTTTTTTTTATTAAAAGACTTGACCTATCAACTTGAAAAACAAGTGGCAGAGGAACTCTGAAGAATTTTCAGAAGATCAGAGAGTACTCTGGAAGAGTTAGGACAATGAATGAAAGTCAGTCTGCATCACTATTAAAATGTATAAATGCGCAAACTTCCATCTTACAGGGCCTGCCAACCACATAAAAGTGCTACGTAAAACAAAACTGCCTACAGCAGGATTCAGTCAATAAAATGTTGATAATAGTAATGATACTTTAATACAAGTGCACTTACATTAGATAATGGCAACCAACGGTAAAATTTCTGATGGTATTACAAGTCTGGCTGATAATAATAAACAGTGTCAATGCAATATATGCTGATCACATTCACATCAACAAATGAAGGCACTTCGAGTCCTGTGCCATCCATACTTTGTGCTGGCCGAGTACATTTGGAATTGACTGTGCAATTCCAGTCCAAAAGCCATAGCATGTGATTAAAGGCAGGGTTCTGCTCAGCATGAGACTAACATGGCCACATAATATTGGACATAAGCTGAAAAGAAATAATGTATTTTTAATGGGAATCCATAGAATCAGTTCTTATCTCCTTCAATATAACACTTCTGGAAGAAAATAAAGTCTTGACAGAAGACACAAATGTTAGGGAAGAGGCAAATAACAGAAAGGGTAGAGTTCACTGCTGCAGAGCAATCTATGTTGCATGGTGATGTGGACACAAGCAATCCCAGTGTATTTGAAGATAAGAAAATGTAAAGCCATGCACAGGAACAAAGACAATGACTTCTGTTCTGGTAACCAGGAAAGGATGATCAACTGAACATGGGTTCTTGAGAACTGTGTGCCCAGAGGGGCTTATGTGAATCTGGGGTGTTTAAAAGGAGCAATATGAAGCAGGAAAAGATTATAAGAGAGAAGAGCTTCTGTTATCTGTTTTTGGCAATGCTGCATTTTCTTTTAGAAAGGCATAGCCAGATCTCAAGGTAATACATTAAGAAGAGCATTGACAAACTACAGTGACATCAAAGATGAATACAGGAATGATTCAGACATTTGATGGTGCAGGACTCCAGAAAATCAATCTTCTTAGCTTAACAAAGTAAAACTGAAGCAATTACTTGATCACATCCTTTAAGTACCCAGACACAAAGCGCTGGGACTACAATGTTCTTCATTCCAGCAGGAAAGATATAGCAAAACTCAATGGTTAGAAGTTGAAGCCAGAAATTTCAAAAAGATAGGACATAAATGTTAATAGCAGTGCTTACCAATTTGTTATTTTTTCCCCCAATATTTAATAGTTAGCACCTAAGATCGTCAGCTTATTCTGAATATCAAAACTGATGCATACAGAAAAAAAAAAAAAAAATCATTAAGCTTGCCCTTGTATCATTCAATTATATTACTAAAAAGAATTCACAATAGGACTGTTTTTAAATCCCCTCAGATTAGATTAACATCATCAGATTTTATTATACCTAATTACCAAGTACATAAATCTGGCTGATTTTATTAAAATGCAAACCAAGTAATAAAATTTGTTTTTTTAAAAATGGATTAAAGATGCAAATGCTTAAGTCAGGTCTCTGTTGAGATAGAGTTTGATTTGGGGCCAAAAGGTATTCGTGTTAGAGAACTGATTGTTTTCTCTTAGACTTTCAAAACAAAACGTTCTCAATCACAGACCGGATCTGCAACATAGTACCTCGAAAAGATACGTTTAAACAAAGGAAGGGAGAAAAGATCCTTAGACATATTCTTGGGAAAGCTCAAATAAAGGGGTTTGCTGCACTACTCACACAAAAAAACATGTTGGGGAGATAGCAAGTCATGTAAGTAGATAAACAATGTGATTTACACACCTCAGACAGTTGAAGTTCTCAGCATTTCTTCTGTAGAAAGGTATTTTAATCTCTTCATATTTAAGCATATACACTTGTTTACTGACATTGATCTGCACCACTTTGTAAACTAAACTAAAGCCAAAACAAAAAGGTTAAAATTAAAATATCATTCTGTCCTCAAAGATCAATTGTTTGGCCTTTTTTAAACTTCCTGTTTTGCTATATAGGAACTCTTCTTTATCACACTTGATTCAAGGAACATGCTATTATTGTTTTGCTTTGCTTTACTCCCCATCAGCAAAAAAACTACTGCACCTGAACAAGACTCTAAACTCCTTTTCCATGCATGTTTTCTCACAGAATAATCTGACATCAGTAGATTGTTTGCTTTTAACCCTGACATCCCCCTGACCTATTTTTGAAACAAATCTTATTTTAGGATGTCCTGACTCGGGTACTAAATTGGAAACCCTGGTGTGAATTTTATAGAACACTATTTCCTTTTATAGAGGATGTTCACAGCTAATCTGTCATCTAAAGGGCAGACAGAGGCCAGAAGGCTAGGAAACCAAGACAGGTGGCCTAGCAGAAGCCTGAAACCTAAACATATATATATATATATTTTTTTTTTTTTTAGCATTTTGTAGAAGATCATGAGGAATCAGAGTATTTTCTCACTTTACCCTGTTTTATCAAAGCTACAAAAACAGCTGTGCAACAGGATAGGGAAATACTGATCAGAAAAGCTTTCTTGCAGAGCAGCTCTTCTTCCTGACAGAGACAGGCAGCACATTCACCCTGTTCCCCAAAGCTCCTCTCCCAGGAAGTTACACAAGGAAATGAAAAATGCATGTTTATTCAGGCATCCCTGGTGACCACGCAAACACCATTTGTCCTCACATGTTTTTAAACATACTTAAGACACACCAATCCTCCCTTTGTCCTATTAAGTTACCAATAATAATGTAGTTGCTTAAATTAATCTTCCATTAAGCATCACTCTTTTCATTCACTGGCAAGCCATCAACTACGAGCTCTGTACATCACCATCTGGCTCAGGGCATGTGCTGTGCATGGCAGTACTGTCCCCAGGCAGCCATAAGCACAAGGTCTGGGACTCTCCAGCATGTCAGTCACCTCCAGGAGGTTGCCAGTACTTCATGCCACACTCCTTGTATCCTGATAAGGTGGAGTGATTCTGCAAATAAAGCACAGTTTGTCCTTGTGCAGGCAAGATAGCATGGAGATAGACGACCTAAGTCTGTGGGAGTTATCTGGAACCTGGGACAGTAGCAGAAACAGGTAACATCAATCCGCATGCAGCTACTGTGCCTCGACTGCATCTAATTCTCTCAGCTCCTTCATTTAGGCATGAACTAGGAACGGGATTTCTAATACGCAACACAATGTTTGGTGTCAGTATGACCCAAATTACGTTGCAGAAACATTCTCTTGCCCCTAACTTTAATGAAAGGATGTGGAGCAGCAGGAAGTAGTGTTCTTAAGTCATAATGTTGAGTCAACTTTAACAAGGAAAGCCAACCACAACCATGGCCAACTGCACAGCCCCAGCATCAGCTCAGAGTGGGGTTTCCCTAAAACACAACTGAATACTAAGTAACTCCCAAATGTGGACTGGCAGCACATGTGCTCCTTCTTTTCTATGCTAGCTCTCCATTGTACTGAAGGTCTTGATTTGGTTGCCACATTCAGCTGAAGGCATCAGAAAAATTCCTCCCGAAGGTAGTGATTTACAGACTAAACGAATAGGCTTTATCTTGCTTAACTGTACTAAGCTCAAACCAGAAGGAAGAAATACTGTCAAAGATACAACACAGAGGAGTTAACTTACTGAAAAATTTCCCATTTTGAACACAGCAATACCCTTTTCAGATGTTACCTCATTAAAGACAGACACAAGTGTGGTATTTGGGGAAGGGGCTTGCAAAGCATGGACAGTCATATTTCCTCTCTAAGATGTCTGGCGGAGATGGTAGACAAACTTTATAAACTTAAGAACCATTACTTGATTCATAAATGCTAAACAATTTTTACTGTCTCTCCTCCCAGTGGCCCTACACACATTCTGCACAAACATCCTCATCTCCTCTTTAAAGTAGAAGTGACAGTTCCAATAATCAACAGGTTGTGCAGTGATTCTAGATTTGTGGTACTGTGTATTGGTATCCTATTTTATGCTATGCTATCATCTTGAAATATGTTTTCAAACCAGTTAAATATGATTTGTTAGCAATTACACCCTTACATTGGGCTAGCATATCCCTTGCTAATTAAAATAGCTTTGTAATACAGCCTTGCCAATTATCTGGAGCCTGTGAGCCCGAAACATCATCAGCTCCACAAGTTTCTTAATTTACACCTACTGAGATAGGATCAGCAGACTTGGGTTTGGTTAAATGAAATTTCTGTTTGGATTACAGACTGACACTGCCTACATATGGGTGTACACATCAGGACAAATAGACACCACAGGTGGCCACTATTCACATGAAAAACATTACAGAAGGTTGCCTG
This sequence comes from Centrocercus urophasianus, assembly GCF_019232065.1. Taxonomy (NCBI): domain Eukaryota; kingdom Metazoa; phylum Chordata; class Aves; order Galliformes; family Phasianidae; genus Centrocercus; species Centrocercus urophasianus. The sequence continues at coordinate 37,178,129 of NW_024884253.1, forward strand.
GATAACAGAAAATAGATGAAGGTATACAAAATAAGCATTTACTCTTACTGTATTTCAAATAATACAAAATGAATTTTGCCAGATTCAGATTTAACATAAGCATTATAAAGCTTTTTTAAAGATATGGTATTATAATGAAGTATGTATGTCCATGTGAGAATTGTTACACATGCACCAAAGCTTTCAAAACTGACTGGCAATTTTTAGGTTAGTTGTATCAATTTAGTGCTTTACTTTCAAGAGACCAAGCATTTATTTTTGAGAAGAACTAATCAAAATCATTTCCCCACACTTATGATATAAATGCAGCTGAGAATACTTTAAAATGAATAGAAATTTTACCTCCTATTTCCTTCTTAATAAGCTTTAATTAGAAGGTTAGTTTTCAGTGAAGCTTTCTAGCACAAGATCTGCTATTTGCAGATTATATTTTTTTTTAATAATAACTTCCAGAAAATAGTATAGTGATATTGAAAAAAAGGAAAAAAAGAAGAAATAAGGCAAAAAAAATTTTTTGTTTTGCTTTTAAATGGAGTCAGATATTGCAAAGTCCTGTTTCTAACTAAAGTAATCCTCATTACATAAATCTTTGCATATTTCTGCCAAGGTATCTGTGATAAAAAGAGCTGAGCTAATTCAATCTGAAATATTTAAGTTACACTTAAGGAAGTGTACTTTTGATTTGCACTGTCTCCAACTTCAGTATTCAATTGATTCAATTTCAATTGGTCATGCCAAATACTTGATTACATTATTAGTTTTCTAGTATGAATCAATTTCCCTGTTTGATTCAGGGACTTGCTCACTACTGCAATTTAAGTGAAATTAGCAACCAGGGACATAACACGGTAATCTGATGCCATGAAGTGTTCAAATAAAAAATTACAGAGCTTTTAGTAGTGGAAACAACAAGTAAATCTTGAGGCAAGCTAATTACATTTTCTTCTATTTTTTCACCAGTTAAAATCTTCCCTCCTTGTCTCAGGTGCACACCTTATTATCAGGTGTGTGTGTGCTTTTAGGATTAGTTGTGCTCAAGGTAATACCATCACCTTCAGGAGACAGGAGGAGTTTGCACAGCCCAAGTACAGTTTTCCCACCTTCCTTTTCTCATTCTTTCCCATCTCTCCTCACAAAATCGTACACAGCCATTTGATTTTCAATGATTGCTGCCTGCACGTTCACCTACGGCTATAATTATACCTTATAGTAGAGTTTACAAGGCAAGGTGAGCATCTCCTGTTGTGACATATAATAAACTGAATAAAATACAGTAAGTGACCTCAGTTTCTCAACCTATTCACCAAGCATGACTATAAAAAAATTCACAGACACATGGCACTGCAGAGTAAAGAAAAACATCCTAGATGGGCAGTTAACAGCAGTGGACTAGAACCATCGTATTTACCCACGTAACTCACAATTTTAATTTTATTTTTTTATATATATATAAAGAACTGTTACTGCAGTGATGGTACAACGACAAGGACCTCTTCCATTCAACATCTTGCATTTTACTAATAAGGTAACTCTACAAAAGACTGAAAACACACAGATGTAAGAAGCAATTCCTCTAACAGGAACTAAATAGCAGAAAACAATAATCCAATACATTTTCCACAGAAAAAAGAGATGCTTTTTTTTTAAATGGTTTTTATACACATAAATACACACTCCTTATCACCATAATGCAGAGAAAACTCTTGAGACACTTTGTTTTGCTCTTTTAATGATTCTATATGTCATTCCTCCTCTTCACTAAGTGTGAACTGAGTATTATTTCTCTTTCACTTAAATCTCTAACCTTCATTAACACTCATATTTCAGTCATCTGTTACAGCTGGTCTCTTAACCACAAGTGAGGTACTCTTATATTGTGTATCTACAGTATCTGGAGCCATTGCCTTGTTACAGAATCACAACGCAGACAACAGTTTTCAAACCATCAGTTATATTATATATATGAAATGTAAAAGCCAAGCCAATGTTTTTTGGACAACTTCTCAGTTGCTGTACTTGCTCAGTGGTTGTACAAGATGATCTTAATGGTCTTTTCCAACCTTAAAGATCCTGTGACTAAAACTAAATCTTTGCTTTGAACAAATTGCCACTCTAAATTAGCAAAAAAGATTGTGCAGTAAATGAGTTTAGTTTTCTAACTACACATGATAGAGATGGGTGAATTTAGGCAAGTCTTGAGGACAAAGTGCAATCCTGAATGCATGAGTCTTCAAATTAATTAAAATATTAGTATCAAAATATTAATAATAATGAAAATGCTATTTTAACATGGAGTAACAGAAAGTATGCTACAGGATGAGAAGACAGTGATTAAACATCACATGGCTATCTTCGTGAAATACTATAGGAGCAATTTATCAAACTGATTTCCACCAAATTATCCATCATCACAATAACCACACAGCTCCTTCTCTACCACTAGCAAGGGCAGGTGCCTGCTCCTGTACAGGTGTTCTTGGGAAGATGAAGAGTATCTGAGACTAACAATGGCTGCTGGTGAACGAACAGCATGGAACAGCATCAGGTCAGAGTCAGGTTGGGTGTTAGGGAAAGGTTCTTCACCAGAGAGAGGCTGGGATCTGGAACAGGCTCCTCAGGGCAGTGGTCACGGTCCTAAACTGCCAGAGTTCAAGGAGTGTTTGGACAACACTTTGTCACATGGATTGATTTTGGTGTGGTCTTGTGTGGATGCTCCTTATTGGTCTGTAACAACTTGGGATATTTTGTGATGTGATGAAATGTGGAAGATGGCTGAGAGAGATGAGGACCTGGGATTAATTCTAGAGGAAATGAAAGGAAAGGATGTGGAGTTGTCTGATGTACAGCTGAGTAAGAAGAATATCTGCAAAGACGAAGGACAGGAGCTCCCTGCGGGAATTTAGGTATCGTGCCAAGTTCCATTATTTTCATGTATAGTCTCTTGCTAACTGTGCCCTCACTGCTGGATCCAGCATGGGAAATACATGTAACAGAAATGGAGCAGCTCTACATTTTGTGCCTGCACAAAATTCTGAACACAGAATCACAGAATCACACAGAATGGCCAGGGTTGGAAGGGACCTCAAGGATCATGAATCTCCAACCCACTGCCACATGCAGGGCCACCAACCTCCACATTTAATTCTAAACCAATCACAATGATGACAATCTTGAAACAGTATTTAGTCACACAACATTTCATATTGCAAAAGCAAATGCTTACATGATGATACAATTCTATTTGCATTGAAAAAAAAGCTAATAAAGTACTTATTATCTTTACTTCTATCAGAGGGAAATAAATTGAGATAATTCATTTTTCTTTTGGCCAAGCAGAACATCTGATCACTATCTTTTCTTTAAGGCTTTATATTTTGAAACCTCTGTCCCCACCTTTATTTCTCTCTCTTCACATGTTGTGTGAAAATACACAAGACTCACCTGAGGTATCCCATCTATTTTGAATAGCAAAATTGTCAACTTGGGTGTCACACATGTTCTTCTTCATGTGTGTCAATACGACCTTCATTCAGTTTCACAGCAGCTTTCCTGACCCAGATCATTCAGAGTATGAAGAGAAAATTAAGAGATGTAGCTACTGTATTTTATTTCACATTGAAGGGAACCAGCCTGGCAACTTCAGTCTGTTGTGGCATTCCAACTGAGGTATAACTCCGCACTGAGGAAGAGCAGCTGTTCAAAGTGGTCTACATCATTTATAACCCATAGTATTGTTAGAAAAGTGACGTGGTTCACACACTAGTATCACTTCAAGTCTATTCCCTTACTCATTTATTTTTACCAGTTATTATTTTCTTTATATTTGTTACTTTATTAAACTGTGTTTGTAGGTTTTTGTTTGTTTGTTTGTTTTAAGCAGAAATTCAACTTGTTGCTCTCAGGCTCTTTCTCCAAATTACCAGGGCCATTTTTATTTCTAATGTTATCCTTATAGTTCTTTCAGCCCTTATCACATGGATAAAATTCATTAAATAAGTCAATACATAAATTCAATTCATTGCTCAAACTACAACATAGAGACACATATAGACCACATCAGGATCACATCTAAAGCAACTTATATATATATATATGTATAAAATTACAGGTAAGAATAGTTATTAAATTGAGATCACAATTCTTTAATTTAAGAGACAGTAACATATAACATCAGAAGTTCTGCTATCATCTAGTTTTACCTATTGTTTCACTCTAAAAGGACCAACCACTTACTCTGCTAACAAAGGAAATCAGATCAGTTTAACAAAAGTAAGTCTTGGATATGATATTTAGAAAATCTGAGATAACTAATTCTCTTTAAAATCTCACTATACCCATCACTATAAAGCTATTGATTTTAATGCCTAATACAGACAACAGCCAATTACATTCCCTTCTGCCTCACCTTTTCCCTCAATTATTTTTTGTATTTCCACGCTGTCATTTTTTTGTATTAGCAATATTTTACCAAATAAAAAGCTATATATATAAAGAACCTATAAATACAGCAGGGTCTCAGAAGACAGTGTTCTTGCTCTTACTAGAAGAAGAGGGAAAACTTGTTTGGCAAATGCACTTTCCAAGCTTTGACAATCAAAGTTAAAACTGACACTGTTTGCCTTCCTGCTATCAAGGATAACAGAGGTAGACTCTGGAAATGAGTTTGTTTCTCTCACATTAGAGTGAATCATGAGAACTCCTGGAGGTTACAGATACTGGAAAATATCTGTAATTCCTGTATGCTACTGTAGTTCTATTTTAGGTAGTATGAAAAGTCAAGTTAATGTGGTTTGTTTATAGGAGGCATCACAACACCTTCATTGTTATTCATCACTTGGCACAGAGGGAAGCTTGGAGTATTTCCAGACAGTTCTCAGGCCAGAGTAATTTCAGATAACACTTGAGACAGCTGAAGAAGCAGCAGTAGCAGGAGGGATTTATCTAGCTCAGACACCGAGATTCACACCGCTCGAGAACACTTCAGATCCATGATAAATTGAACTCCAAAAGGAACTACCTATACTGTATGAGCAAGTACATATTCCAACAAAGATCCTTTTGCTGTTTCATAAGGCCGCAGGTTTTCAGTACAACTTGTGTCACATCTGCCATTGATGTACCACATCAAATGGTACATTGCAAATGACATTAGACTCTTAAGTTTAGGCAAGCATGGAATTGTTTGGGTAATGCAATGATTTGAGGAAGAATACATTGGAAACCTTGAGAGAAGCTCAGAAGCTGCAAATGAGAACACAGTACACAGGAAAGTCTACAAGCTTTTCAAAATCTCAGAGACACGCTAGGGCCTTATTGCTGATGTAAATTCAAAGACAAAGGTAACTTTCCTGGCACCCCGTTATAAAATGTTTGAAACACTGTTTACCAATGGACCAATGTTTACGACATTTGGTCCTTTTCTCTAAACCATGAACAAAAATAGTATTGTAAGATTCTGAAGAAAGAAGCATCTAAAAAGATTAGTACATACCACAGTATGTGTTTGCCTACAAAGTCAGTTTGTCAAGCTTCTCTCCATGGAACAGCAACACAATTTTACACATGGAAAGATCCCTTTCAGATCTCTAACCTCTGTAAAATACAAGAATATTAAAACTGACAGAAGTGACTGGCTTAAAAGCCTCCCTAATAACTTTCTGAAAAAGCATTTATTGTGGTTGTAGATCATCAGCAACATCCAGTTTCCAACAACATCAACAACAAAAAAAAGAATTGCCACTAATGGCAGCACCACTATGACACAAACAATAATCTTACTATTGAAAAAAAGATTGATCATTGAAAACCAATATGAAAGGCAGATTGTTTGTAACTCACAACAACTGGCAATATTTTCTGAAGGTGTTGGATAGCGGAGTGAGCAATGGAGGAAATGGAGCAGTGAAGGCAACAGTTCTTCATCAAGAAAGAGGAAAAAGTACGGTTGCCAAGTTGCTCATCAGGAGAAGTTGGAAGCAGCATAGGTTACACAGCAGGAGTCTAGAAAATTTCTTATATCCCATTTAAGGGAAAATTCTCATTTTATATGCACCTTCCTGCACCGCCAGCCCTTAAATGAGCACACTGCATGCACCTGAGTTCTCCTGGGTAGGCCCTGCCTTCCCACCAGGTGCTCAATCACTGTTTCAAGCTGAGACTTAACATCTTCACTACAGAATCATAGAATTGCACAGACTGCTAAACCTTAAAGATCATCAAGTCCAACCACAACCTACCCATTCTATCCTAACTCCAACAACCCTCTGCTAAATCATCTCTGTGAGCACCACATCCAAACGGTTTTTAAACATCTCCAGAGACTCAGTGCAGCCAATATTTTTTTTTCTTATGTAAAGCAGTAATATTGCAATGTTGCATAGAGTAAATCCAAACTAAAATACAATAAACAAATTGATTCTGAGTTAGGAAGAGCAGTTAGATGTAAAACATGCTCCCCTTCTGAAGTTTGGGATTGATATAGTTATTTCTGTAATACTGGGGTTACACGCACACAAGTTTTATGAAGGCCATTTGGGAACTTTAAAATGAAAATTCACGTCCAAGGATGTGTGTTGTAGCCACAGACCATTGTACAAATAGAGGAAACAGAGCAAATACATCAAGGCTGTCAGGCAACTGAACAAGTTTGAACATGTCATGCTGTTACTGCAGCAGGCAGCTTCACTACAGCAGTAAGCTCCTATTGAGTGAATTGTTAGTAGGGCATCTATTTTGACAGCAATAGGTACTCATTCCAAATTAGCCTGGCTATACCAAGCACTTCTAGGAGGAGAGGCTGAGGGAGCTGAGACTGACAGAAGGAGGTCCCATTAATGTATATAAAAAGGGAAATGCAAAGAGGACAAAACCAGGCTCTGTTCAATGGTGCCCAGTGCCAGGACAAGAGGCTATGGGCACAAACTGGAACTCAAGAGGTACCCTCTGAACACCAGGCAGCATTTCTGTGCTGTTGCAGGTGACTGAGCACTGGCACAAGTTGGCCAGAAAAGTCACAGAATATCCCAAGCTGGAAGAGACCCATAAGGACCATTATGTGCAACTCCTGGCTTCCAGCAGCCATACATTTTCTACCTAACCTCTAGAAGAACTCTGTTCAACATTTTGGAATTGCCTATTTCCTGTGCTCTTAGGAGGCTGCACTTAACAGTAACCAGTACTGATGGACACCAATGCCTTCAAAACCAGTTTTCTGGGGACCCTACTAAGTAAGCTTCCTGAGCAGCCTGAAATCTGTTCCCTCCAAGGCTGAAGTTTTGGTGGTAGCATTCCTTCTATACCCAGAGGCTGTGGAGTCTCCTCCTTGAAGATCTTCAGCAACCACCTAGACACAGACCTGTGCCCCCTGATCTGTATTGTCCTCACTGGACTGGGAGTTGGGCCTTGAACTAGCAGACTCATCCAACCCCAACCGTGCTGTGATTCTGAAAATCCAGATAGCTCATCCTGACTGGCAGGAGCACTGAAGTTGTTAGGAATGAAAGCATATTCATGTCCAGTTCATCCTTAAGAACTCATAGGCCCCTATCAAAAGAAATAACATGGTGTCACATCAGATTGCTTACATTCTGCTAACACTAGATTTATTTAGCAAAACAAGAAAGTGATCTGCTCTCTGCTTCTAAGCACAGACTACACGCAGTGCAATATTTCATTGATTACAGAGGGAGGTGCTGCAAAAACCCAAGCCTTGAGTAGTACTGAGCTGCTTTTCTCTGACTTCTTAGACAACATTGACGCATTGGAGGCTACCTCTCAGGCGCCACCTGGAGTTTCAGGCACTTGCACAACCACAGCTACCACGAGAAGCTCTCGGAGCTGACAAAAACTCAGACAAGTTGCTCCACCTACAGTTCTATTGACACTGTTGTCAGAGCAAAACCGGATTAAAGTCTATAAACGCATATATTTTGCCTTGAATCAGTGTTATTGGCTTTGACACCATGAAAAACATTTGTGGTACTACAATATCAGATTTGTCACTCAAGTTAAAGCCCTGACACAGGATTTTCTAATTGAACATTTTCTTTGCTGTGATTTAGCAGTGGTGCCCAGAGCTTGATGTACTTACTTGATGCAAATTTTTGTTCAGATCCTTTATTTTCCATCATGTCAAGGCTCTCAAATTTCTAGAGGAATCGTTTCAATGAGTGACAGGTTGCTTGGAGAATTGTCTGTCCTGAAAATCAATTTAAATTTATAAAGATGAAGTGTGAGGTTTGAAAGACAAAGCCTATTTCTTTATATCTTCCTACCAGAATAGACTACAAATGATTATATAAGCTTCCTTACATAAATATGTTAAACCACTGAGTACAACTAACTCATCTGGACTGAGGCTGCTCAAAATAAATGGTTTAAGTGTTGTAAGTGGTTATTTTTAGGTTATTTTTGCACAGATTAAACATACCTGTCTCAGAGAATCCTTGTATCTTCTTCCCCTAAAATACTGCTCTGACCTATTCAGAAATGGTAGATCTACTCTTATTTTTGCCTTTTCATGCAAGTTTCTCAGTCTGCTTTCAAAGAATACTTGCAGCAGAATACGATAGGAAATTCTGGTTGAATCTTGAGATGGCAACACTTTCATCTTAACAAATGCTAGCTTATTTCCTATGTGTTAAATAGTTCTCTACAGATTTAACCAACTGAGTACTCCATTCATCAAGAAAAGGTGTTGATAACAAACAGGTGTTGTATTCCAACTCAATGGTGAATTAAATCTGTTCCTCTTAAAGCAAGCCCAGCACATTTTGAATCAAAATTCTTAGAATAATATTGGTGATTTTGTAACACTACGCTTTCTGACATCATATTCAAAAGTATGAAACATTGATACATTGCATTAATCTGATACCAGAGCTGCTTTCTATTTCTCAAAGAAAACATCTGAGAATTTCACTGTTGATTTTATACAAGTAAAGTGGATGTACATAGATATTTTGATAAAATATGCATGGAATCATAGAGTCACACACAGTAACTGACAAAAGTGATACCTTTCGAAGCATGAAAAAGATTACATAGCTATACTGTGTCTTAGAGTCTTGTCCCATCAGTAATACCATTCTGTGCATTTGAAACTGGAATTTGTATTGTATCAATCAGTTTTGATACTGTTTCTTCCAGCATCCTTCTGCACAAAATGCCCATCAGCTGGACAAATATATATACATATATATATATATACATATATATATAGTGGAATGGGTGAACTCTTTGCTGACAGGTTGGGCTCAAAGAGTTATAGGGGTTACAATGGCTGGTGTTCAGGCACTGGTGGGGTTCCATAGGGCTCCATTTTAGAGTCAGTTCTCTTCAGTGTTTTCATTAATGACTTGGATACAGGGCTTGAAGATTTACTAAATTGGTTTGTGGACAGTTCTAATTTAGGAGGAACTTTTGACTCCCTTGAGGATAGAGAGGCCTTGCATAGAGATCTTGACTAATTGGAAAGCCCAGCAATCACCATTTGCATGAAGTTTAAGGAGAGAAAGTGCTGGACTCTGCACATGGGATGGGCCAGCTACAGATATACGTACAGGCTGAAGGATGAGATGCTGGGGATCAGCCCCACAAGCAAGGATGTGGGGGTTCTGGTTGACAGCAATTTGAACACTAGTCAACAGAATGCCCTGGTAGCTAAAGAGATCGATTGTGACCTTGAATTGCACCAGGCCCAGCACTGCCACTGGGTGAGGGAAGGGATTGACCACACTGCACTGCTCACCTCAAGCACTGAGTATGGTTTGGGCACCACAATATAAGAAGGGCATAAAACTGTTAGAGAATGTCTGAAGGAGAGCTACAGAGATGGTGAAGGGTCTAGAAGGCAAGATGTGTGAGAAGCAGCTGAGGTCCCTGGGTTTGCTCAGCCCAGAGCAGAGGAACTGAGGGGGGGGCTGATGGCAACTGCAGCTCCTCATGGAGAGCAGAGAGGCAGCTCTGAGCTCTGCTCTGTGTCACAGCGACAGGGCCTGAGGGAACGGCATGGAGGTGCGTCAGGGAAGGGGCAGCTGGGGTTAGGGAAAGGGTCTGCACCAGAGGATGGTGGGCATGGAACAGGCTGCCCAGGGCAGGGGGTATGGCCCTGAGCTGCTGGAGTTCAATGAGCATTTGGGCAGTATTCTCAGATGTAGGGTTTGATTTGGGGTAGTTGTGTGGAGTCAAGAGTTGGACTTGGTGATCCTTATGGAGATATTGCAACTATGAATATTCTATGGTTCTATGAATTCACAGTTATGGGTTCATCCTTCCAGTTAATTTGGACACAATTTTTACCCATAAAAAATATTCTTTATCTCTGTTGAACAGGGAAGAAAATTTTGTTTTAAACAGGATGTGTGCAGGATAAATTATGCTCCTAAACTGTAACAAGAAGCTTTAAAGTAAATCAGACACTGCAGTGTAACTCCACAATGCCTTGGAAGGAACCCAAGATTGCTGGTACCTAAATATATTCTCTGTGGGTAAATGGAGCTGCCACCCTCTATGCGAACAATAACTATATTCCCCTGATAACTCTGTAGAATGCCCCATGAAACAAGCTTTCTCTCTGATAAGGAAAAAGATGGAAATTTATTTCCTCGGAATCATCACTTATTAAATACACAGAACACGGTGAAATCCCACTTCAAACAGCTACATGATGAAATTTGATTTTAATGAATGTTGTTTCCAAAACCTACTTCAGCATTTGTCAGTGATTGATCATGATTGCTCATGACTGATCTGTTTCATTTATGTCAGGTGATACGGCATAACCTTTGTGGTTCAGTTTCTTTTTTTGTTTTTATTTTCAGCCTTAGCCAATATTCTAAGAGTTGTGGCACTTTCAAATGGAAATGACAGGTAGAGTAAAATGCATTAATGCTTTAATTATGTCTAAGGCAGACACCTTAAAACTGCACTTAACCTCAAAAAAAATCAATGTTACAATGTACTAATTGTTTTCCAGACAGAAAGCCTTCCATGAGCAGTAAAACATCCCAGAGAAATCCCCTGTTTCTACACAATCATGCACTCATTTAACTAAATATATTTTTAAATCATTGGAGTAAGTCAGGGCTTATTCATAAATTTCCCTGACAAGAAGAATAAATTAATCATCATTTAGGACTATGCTGACTAAGTTAAACTGGCTTTATTCCACTACTAGCCTAGGTTTATCTACTTCATACTTTACCTGGATTTAAAATGTATCTATCAGTTCTGATTAGTAATCATTCAGCATACAACCATTAGCATTTTGGTTGCTAAAACACTTCTTGCATTTCCCTTATCTAAATATCCATATTCATTTAAGAATGGCTAAGCTTTTCAATAGGTAAATCAATAGTTTAAAGAATGTTTGCAAAAGGAACAATATCAATTTTGCTATATTAATATGTAAACAAAACAATGTGGCCTCTATAAAAATAAAATAGGTAATAAAAATCAAATAAAATTATTACATATATATAATTAGAGCATTTAAGAGCATCCATATCCAGATTTCCCATTTACTGGACTGGACTGAAGATACAGTGGCTTGAAAAGAGGATGACCCTTCTTTTATCATGACAGAAGAAATCATAATCTCTTTAAAAATTCCAGAAATGTGCTCTGATGACCTGAGTTCCTTGGGACAGTTGGAACCACCAGACACTGGCACGTACAATACACATAGGTGCATGCCCTCATGTGCAGCAGGACCATAAGGAGTATAGTGGAGGACTCATGCTCTGGTCTGCGCCTCCCACAGTATTCCTGTTGGTTCTGCAGGTGCAAGCCCCAGCCACACACAGCAGCTGAGCACCCAGGCTGTACAAGGGAAGCTCTTCACCATGCTCAGTGTATCCTGTGAACAAGACATACTGGATTATCCCTATGTAGGATTTTTTGAAAAATACCCATGTTATTGGGTATTTTTACTGCTTGAAGCAGTACAAAAGCTAAATTACATTACATTCCTAAATCAGTGCCCTCGGAAATCTCTCAGAAATAGTCCAATGCACAAGTATAATACTCAGCTGATGCTGAACACGATACAGACGCAGATGTCCTCAGACCTTCCAGTTCAAGAACACAATGTCAGTTGTCTTTATCCTCAGTAACGTATTTGGACCACAAATTTTCCATCTCAAACAGCTGGCTATAGAAGAGTACAGGAGAGTCCAATAACACTATACACTTTTGAAAATAAAATTGTTCTTTCAAAGAAATTAAACTGAACCTAAAAACATTTTGCTGTACAATTTAATATTCAGTCCAGGGTAGGCATCAGCTCAGTGTCAAAGATGTGATTTGCATTGCCCTCTGTGAAAATCCAGAATGGAATCTATAAAAACCAAAACATGTGACAAGGAACACTGGGGCATGAGATGTGAAGCAGGAAAGCAAGAGAAGAAGCTCATAATGAAACTACCATCCAGCACAGCAAAAGAACAGAAGAGATGAAGGGATGTCATGCATTAGAAGGAGGGCATAGATGGGGCAGGAAGAGAATCAGGATTACACTAAGGAGAAGAGATGCAATTACAGAAAGGGGACAGCATATGAACAGATTTCAGACAAAGGAAAAAATCTTGGACTCTGGAGAAGTGACTAAAGGAACTGGGGCTGTTTATTCTGGGAAAAAGGAGGCCGAGGGAAGACCTTATTGCTCTCTTCAAATTTCTGAAAGTGATTGCAGCCAGAGCCAGGTTGGTCTCTTCGCACTGGTGATGGGTGACATGATGAGAGGAAATGGCCTCATCGCACCAGGGGAGGTTTAGATTGGATATTAGGAAAAACTTCTCTACAGAAAGGGTTGTTAAGCACTGGAGTAGGCTCTCCAGGGAGGTGGTTGAGTCATCATCCCTGGATGTGTTTAAAAACTGTTTGGGTGTGGTGCTCAGGGACATGATTTAGCAGAGGGTTGTTAGTTAGGGTAGTATGGTTAGGTTGTGGTTGGACTCTACGATCTTTAAGGTCTTTTCCAACCTGAGCAATTCTATGATTCTATGAATAGAAAAAAAGATGTACAAACTCAGTAGGAATGTTAGAGATATTACACAAAAGGAAGAAAGCAAATTTGCACAACAGGACTATCATCTAGGCAAAGAACATAGTAGAAGGAAACTATAGCAAAAGCAAAGATGCTGAAGTAACAGCTTCATTATGTAAACGGTAATCAAGCCAATTACTCCACATCCCCAGCTGTCCTCAACTTTTAACTCAAAAACCCACTGACAATGTTTGTTTCTTAATCTTCACCTTGTCTCAGGCCAAACACAGGCTCTTATAACAGGATGGGATACATGCTGTGTTTGATGAGGCATTCCTCAGTTTCTGCTTCAATTAATGCAAGTGGTGAACAAAGGTCTAGGAAAAAGGCAAACAGCAAATGAAAAAGGAACCAGCACCAGAAGGTCAAAGGAGGCAGAAAAACAGTCACATCAAGGTTAAGGCGATTTAATGATACTTTGGAGAACTACATTTTGTGTTTGCTACAATTAAAGGTCTACATAATTACAGCAACTGCAAATGAGCTTTTTCAATTTCACAGACACACAAAGTTCTGAAAACCCAACTCCACTGGAGTGGACAGAACCAGGATTTCCTCCGAACTACATAAAATGACTTCTCCAAAGTACAACACACTTTGCTCAAGTATGCAGTTACAAGATTATTTGAAAATAATTCAGCTGATCTTTTGTATGTGTGACAGGTGTTCAGCAAATGGCCATTATAATAGACCAAAGTTACCATAAGTTTTACAAAGCTAAGCATGGATTACATAATCGGAGTCTTGGCTGGATTTCTTCAATGACAATTCAGCAAACTAAGAATCTAGTGCAAAATAAAGTATTTCTAGCTAAAATTACTTATTATAGATGTCAGCGATACCACTTTTCAAGCATCACTTATGAATTAATGTCTCTGACATTCTAGTCAGTCAACACCAGTTGGCCCTGGCCAACATCTTCCCATGGGAAGCATCACCAAAAGCATCATGGATGCTTTCTGCATAAGCACAGTTATAGTGAGACAGGGGTGTAGCTCCATTCTTAACGATGGCAAAAAACCTCACAGGGGCATAACAAATGAACAGTGAAGCAGCACCTGCCTCAATGGGTAATGGATGTGAGCAGTTGGGTGAGAGCAACTGAGATGAGCATGTGGGCATTCCATCACCCTACCAGAGGAAAACTGAAGCCTAACAGACAGAACCTTCATTGACTCAGGGGTAGGTGATAGAAAGTGAGAGCACATGAAAATGCAGCACAGATGTCATTTATGACATTAACTGTTGCAAACAGTTGGCAGGAAACGCTATGTAAAGCAAAATCACCTTTGAGTCTGCAGGTATCTACATTCAACAAGTTCCCTTAAAAGCAGCATCTCAAATTTACCTGGATCCTTCTGTCACAGATGACAGCTCAGGGCAGGATATTTCCCCCAGTGCATTTAATGACAATCATAAATTCCAACTAGCAATTAGAAAATGGAAATCAAATCAACATAAAATCTCAACTCAGCATGTTCACATAATGTCTGACTTGAGGAGACACGTTGGCACAGCTCCATCCACACAGCGCTGGAACAGGAACGCAGCTACATCAGAGACGAACGTCTTCAGTGAAACTGTTACGGCAATGTAGCATGACACGGCACCGGCAATTCCCTCACTCCACCTCAAGACATGACAGCTTTTGTTGCCGCTGGTCTCCCTACAGGACCGTAGGACCAAACAAAATGACAGAAAGAGCTGTACAGCCATTTATTATCCTGAAGTATAAAAAAAACTATAAATAGAGTACAGGTAAAATCAGCTGAGGAAACCGTGCAGACAGTAACAGCACCAATGCAGCAGGGAAGATGCTAATTTCGGGTATGGATGACAACTGAAGTGCAGCCGCACAGGCATGTCAGTGCAAGATCACCTGGAAACAAGGCTGTTCGCTTACGGCACTTCCAACCCCGACGAGCTGGTCGAAAACGTCCCGAGAAGAGTCCAATAAATTACATAAACAGGAGCGAGGCGTTTCGGGGCCGCCGCAGCTCTCAGCCGTCGGCGTAGCCGCAGTAGTAGACGGCGCTGCTAGCGTCCGACACCACGGC
>NW_024884253.1:37193240-37195456 GCF_019232065.1 Centrocercus urophasianus
CCCGGACCCCGACGGCTGCAAGCAGACAAACGGGCGCGCCGCTCGCTACCCGCTGGCGGCGGCCGGCTCCCGCCCGGCTCTATTTGAGCAGCGGCGCGGCCAATGGGGCCGCGGGGGCGGGCGCGGCGCGGGGCGCTGCCGGCGATTCCGCGGGGCGGCCCCGGGGCTCCCGCCGGCACCTGAGCCGCGCTGGGGCCGGACCCGGTCGCTCCGCCCATTGGGACTGGGGTAGCCGTCGGCGCGGTGATGATGGGACACTGCTGTTTATGGCCCCACGGCCACTGAAACGACAATGATACTGTATAGGTTGAAGGAACAGAGCTTCTCCAATCGCGCCTACGCAGCCCATGGCACCATGGACTGTGTTGTAGGCGTACTTGGAAGGCGGCTTGTTAAGAATTAGCCAAACCCTTATCAGCTTTCGAGTGATAACAGAAGATGTATTTGGATAAGGGCACCCTCTTTGGTCCCATAAACCAGCACCGGACAGATTCTCACTGAAACGAAACGAAAGAAGGCAGCATTGCCTTTAACTCGTTCGAAAGTCGCAATTCCTCACTCAGGCAGCATAAAACTCGGTATCCTGCACCCGCCAGCCCAGTGCGGGTTTTATAAATGACAGATACAGGGAGCAAGGCGAGATGCCGACATTAGGGAGCTTCACTTCGAGGCACTTTGTGTTGACGTTCCCCTCTCCCTCGTGCTGTTCAGTTCCACAACCCGGAACGACTCCTAGAGCTCTGACACCCCTGGGTAGCCCCGCTGTAGGGGCCGAACGGCTGTCTGAGAAAGGGCACCTGCCCATATCCAGCCGGGAGCTGGGGTTCGTTTCACCTGGTTCATGCACACGCGCCGGCCCTGCATCTCCCTTATACCAGATACAGCAGAAAGCAGCAGAGTCAGCAACAGTGTTCGTCCCTGTACGCGTGTGCGCTGATCACATCCTAATACATAATGCCGGCATCCCTACAACGACACAATGTATTTGTAAAACAAATTCAGCGGGGTATTCTGCTTCACTTACATATTTATATATCATACAGACATCAATCACCATAGGGTTGGGGATGACACTCGGAGCGAACTGGGGTGTTCCCCAGCTGCCCCTGCCCCGGCCATCGGGGCGCTTTTCTGATGTCCCCTATGCCAGGAACTGCTTTGCGGCTGAGATTTATAGCACGTCCAGACCCCCCGGCTCTGGGCCGAGTGCCCGAGGAAGGCTTGCTGCCGACTGATACCCAGGGAACGTTCGGAATTAAGCGGCATCCGAACCTTATCTGAAGCACAGTCGTGCTTGAGGGAAGCGTACATCTCCCTGCACAGGACAGAACACGCAGCGGAATGAAGAAAGCAAACCGGCTTCCGAGCAAGGCACTCTGCTAAAGACAACGGCGCGGTGCCCTTACGGGTCGGTGCGCTCGCAGCCTCCCCCGGGCCGCCCCCAGCCCAGCCCGGAGCCGGGGGACACAGCAGCCCCGAGGAGCTCCCCGCAGCCCGGGTGCCACCTCGTCCCGAGTCCATTTCGTTACAGTGCCCGCCGCTCCCTTTCGTTGTGCTTTAAATAAATGGTTTCTCGAGTCCAGGGAACAAACCCTGAACGATCTCTCATTGAATATACTTCATGGCAATTTTAGGGCTGTCGCTTTCAGCAGAAAACGTGAGGGTGATAAACTGAGCAGCCGGCTTTGGGCCGGCTTTGTGCGGAGCGCTCGTCCAGCTCAGCGAGCGTGGAGCAAAGAACGTCAGGTGCGTTCTGAACACGACCGAGCCCAGCTTCGTGCAAGAGGTCTGCCAGCTCGGGGACCTTCCAGCGCTCCAGAGATGTTTTTTTTTCTCCCGTTCTGCTTTCAGTGTCGAGGTGCTTTCGAGCCCAATTCTCCGCATCCCGAGCAGCAAGGCCCCGCATTGCTTCCCCGAGCGCTCCTGGCGCTCCCGACCCCCTCCGGGCCCCGAGGTGAGCCGTGAACTGCCTCCCTCCCCCCACCCCCCCGCCCTCCCCCCGACTCCCGATGACCTTTTAAACCCGCCCAAGCGCTGCGCGGGGATCCTCCGCAGAGAGCCACGCTTCTATTTCGGGGCCCTCACGGAGCGCGCCGTTATCAGAGCCGACCACAAATGCCACATGAAAAGCAGCAAACATCCGGAGGGTTTCCTGCGAACCGAGCCTTTCTCAAGGCAGAGGCTTTTTTTTTTTTTTTTTTTTTTTTTTTTTAAAG
>NW_024884253.1:37195556-37200924 GCF_019232065.1 Centrocercus urophasianus
CGCGTACTTAAAGGCAACTCTCGTTGCCTCCTTTAGGCAGTTCCAAACGGCTTATAGTGAGCTCTGCACAAAGAAATAGCCCCAAATAAAAGACCTTTCGGGACTTCGCGTTGAGAAAATGCGCGGTGCTTGGAGTTGGTGTACTGCTAAAGGCATAAAATAAAATTTGAATTAAAAAATGTATATTAACAATGCATAACGGATAATATATATATATATCTTTCTAAACTCTTAGCATCTCGAAATAACTGCTTCCCATCCAAATCGCAGCTCCCAACATCCAAAAGGTGCCCGGTGCCCCTTCACCACCGCACACCGCACCCCGCCGAGCTGCCCCGAGCCCTCCGCCCCCACCGCACGCAGCGCGGAGCCGCCTCGGGCTCACAGCGACGTCGGGGGGACACCGCGACGTTCCCGACTCCGCGGCTGCAGAGGGAACAGAGCGGCGTGCGGGATCCCGGGAGCAGGTAAAGAGCTCTTCACCTTGCCCGACACCGCCCGGGGCCCGAGAGGTGCCGCTGCCCGCTGGAGACTGCGGGTTCGGCCGCTTCCGAACGGCCCGGAGCGGGGAAGGGAGAACAGCGCATCGCGGAGGAGCTCGGAGCTCCCGGGAAAGGGTTAAACCCCGGCCCGGGGCTGCCGGCGCTGCTCGGGGCGGCCGTGCCGCCTTCCTGAGCCGGGGAGAGGGCATCCATCAGAGGCGTGGGAAGGGCGGGAGGGACGAGGGAAGATTGGAGAGAGTGGCTGGGGTGTGGGCTCCGAGTGAGTAACGCGTGGGGTTACAGAAACCCCAATGGGAACCTGGATATGGCTCTTTCTTCGTATTAGGGACAACGTAATAGAGATCGGAGCCGCTCATTTTACCTGAAGATAAATTCACCATCAAAAAGATCGCTAAGATGGCAAAGCGGCTGTGTTTTTCTCGGTGAAATTAAAATACGTTCGGATTGCACCAGGAGCTGTCATTGCGGCTTCCGTTCGAGGTTGAGCTGCACAGGACCGAGCACAGAGCGGTGCCTGGGGCAGGGCAGAGCTCCCCACGCCTTCATTTCCAAGAACACAAATCAATGGCAGTTTTTATACTTCAGTACATGCAAGTAATTTAAAAAAAAAAAAAAAAAAAAAAAAGAAAAAGAAAAAAAAAAAGCAAAAAAAGCAGCTTGATACAATGCTGGAGCTGCTCCAAAAGATCAGGCATCTGAACTGAACTAAACAATTCGAGGCAGCCCATTTGTATTTCGCTGGTTTTATGCCAGAGGAGCCACAACAAATTTGTACTGGTGCAAGATATGTTGGGACAAGCTAAATAGATGCTAAAGTCATGGCTTTGCAAAGGACATTCATGTAACCATACAACCAAAGCCCATCCCAACGACGCTGGGGTGAAATGAATTTCCTCTTTGCCACCGCTCAGCTCCCAGACTAAGCTTAAGAATTGAATAAAATATGCTCTGGGAGGTGGACAGTGCTATTCTGTGTTATGTCGGTGTGTGTTGGCTTTACAGTATATATGTATATATTGCTTTCCTCACTAGGCAGCAAAGTCTCACAGCATTTTGCAGGTGTAAAGATCATCGTATTTAACCCTCCCAAAACTGCTACGTTAAACAGATGTGGAAGTTGCTGTGACTGAAGCTGGGCAGTTCACGTCCCCTCATGCCAATTACTTCTCATCACAGAAGGGACAAGCTGGGGTTTTGGCTTTTGTAAGTAGCCCTACTGCCGGCAGCTCAGCAGAAGTACATTAGTGCTGCTGACAAAATTATGAAACGACAGTGACAGTTCCTATTTCAACTGCTTGCTGTCTGCAGTTCTGATCAGTCAGCAATGATGGATGAGATCAGAAAGAATTAAGAACATATTTAATCCTTCAATGACACTAAAGCCGAATAAAACCCTTTGTTTTCTAACAAGGTTGGCAGTGATATATTTATTTAAAACAAAACAAAACACAAGCAAACACAGAATCTCTCACTTTTCTTTCCTTTGGTACTACTAAGAATATCTCTTCAAACATGACCAAAAAGGGGCATTCTTTATACCCAAGACATCCAACTATAAAATTTGATGCTATTTTTGCAAAACAAAAGATTAAATTATTTAAGGTTGTAATCTTAAAATTTGCCAACTAAAAATGGTCCCAATTTTCTCTTTTTCTCTTTGCAATTATCTTCAGTAATTAAGTGCACTGCAGCTCCTGATGTCTGACATTTACATTCATAATTAAACTATGGAAAGAAATTTAATCAGCCAGACAGAAGGCTTGGGTTACTGGTAGCTGCAAGTGTTGAGATTTAGAATGTTTATCTTTCCTGATTATTATTAATAGATAAACTAACTTTTAGGTCATTGATTAATATTCCCCTCAGAATTTCACTGAAGCATCACTGAAAGCTGCAGACCACAGCAAAAAGCTGCCCTCCTTCCAGATCCAAACCAGTCAATGCAATCGTCTTTTTAATGATTACTATTCACCAAATGTGTTGTGTTTTCAGTGCTCCCAGTTCATCTACTTGCTTTACTGGGCACAATTATGTTTCTCTGCCTATAATGCATTAGTGTCCAGTGTTCTGAACATCTGTGACTTACACTGAGCCACAAGAGAGCACAGAACTCAATCCCTCATCGGATCACAGCTGTCATGGCTAGCAACTGCACTGGAAAAAAATGCTTAACTAAGTTGAGTAATTCAGGTGGGTTTTTCATCCAGTCATTATTACTTGGCCTTCAGATATGTTTAGAATTATCTAATCATACTTCAGCATTCACAACTCTTTTATTTGTGTGATCTATTTCTGTTAGAATAAAATCTAGGGGCCGAATGTCCCCTTTCCTCCTCTTTTGTCCTCTTCACGTGGCTGTTTTATCTCCACAACACCCTTTGAAGGCTATTTACTGAAAGGATGAGAGACCGGTTATCACGGAGAACCGAAAACTTTAAAAAGCAAGCAGGAATTTCAATAAACCCTCTCTGGAGCTAGATCAAGAACTAGAGATTCTCACTTCTACTGCAAACAACCCGCAAGATCTAAGACAATTTCTCCCCAGCTCTCACCAGCTTCCCAGTTCCATTAAGACAGGACGCCTGTTTAAGCAGGTTGTGGATGTAAATGCTGAGAGAATATTCAATTTACAAACTTTGCTTCAGTGACAAATTTAACAATAAACAACTTTTTGTAGTGTTACGAGTCAGATCAAATCTTGAGAAGATGGTTTGTACCGTACCTCACTGCACCACTGTGACAACTTTGATTCTGCAACAATCAAAGCCAGCAGAGATTTGAATTAATGAAGCGAGGAGGATGACTACGGAGCTTTGATTTCCAACATTAGATGTGTATACACGCACACTTCACAAAAGCAAAGTGTGTTTGGGTCTTTCAGTTCAGATTAGCAGCCTACAAAACATAAAGACACTAAGTCCCTCAGCACAGAATAAACTAAAAAATGCCCAGGAGATTCTAATCAACTACACTGGCGATTTACAAAGGCTAGAGTTAGGACTGAAGCAATACAAAATTATCTGAAATATTTGCAATGGCTAAATTTTTACATGGATCTATTGCCTGTGGTCAGCCTCCCAGTTAGCGAAGCATTGCAAGGCTCACTAGTGCAAAATGTCCACTTAGTAAAATAAAGACAACTTCTGGCACTTGCCAGTGACACTTCATATGCGAGTGCTCAAGTGCTGTGACAGTGCATGTAAAAATGTGATCCAAACCAGGACGATCCGAAACAGCCCGGTGGTTCAGTTGACAAGCACTCAACCACGCACCAGAGGGAGCCCATTTTCCCCAAAAGCCGATGCTTGTAGTACGACCAGCCTGCTGCCTGGGGAGCTTCCATACAACTCACCCAAAACCCTCGTGCCAACTGAGGCAGCCAAACAGATGTACCATGAAGAGGAAAGAATACAAATGTGAAGAGCCATATAGCTGCTTGATTAATAGTTCTTGCAGCACAAAAGGCACTTTAGTGAATAAGCTGCTATGTCTTTCTTTCAAGTGGAATATTTCTCAGGGAAACCATTCTCCTATCTTCGGCACCTGAAGACATTTTACATTGTCCCTTCTGCGTACTGTTTGTGGTACTGTATTTGCAATATATTTCCACCAAATATGCCATAATACTGAAAAGAAAGTATTACAGAATTTTCAGTAATTTTTAAAAATAGAAAAATAAAAGTATTTCAGAACAAAAGACACCTCTTACTTCATATTCCCTCAAAGGAGAAGAAGCAATCTTCTACTGTATTAGCAGTTCTTATGCATTCTTTAAAGTCAAACTGAAGAACTATGTGGTTACCTGCAGCTGCTCGTCTCCTGGTATTCGCCCTTCCTCCTGCCACTCCTCCTCCTTCAATATCATAGGATATTGTAAAGTTACTACCTTTGCTTTGTCTTCTCTGGTCTCCACTTTTGTTTCTTTTTCAGCATTTTTCTTTCTAGCCAGAAGAAGTCAGTAGATGCCGAAGCATAGACCTGAAATACTGATAAGTAAAAGCTAAAGTGCACTGATTATCTTCTTTCTGTTAAAAACAAAACAAAACAAAACAAAACAAAACAAATCTACTGGTGCAATCAATTTTTTACTGAGTTGGTGGAAGGATTTTTAAATCTTCAGGTTTGCCACTTGGCAGATGGATTTAATAGCAAACTGCAAGCACTGAGGTCCTGGGTACCGTGCTCTGTGTGTCCCTGCTTGGGCAGTAGTTGGAGCAGATGGACCCAGAGGTGCCCACCAACTGCAGTCATTCTGGATGCTGTGAATCTCTAACAAAGACTCGATCCAGTAGTTAGTACATAAGGGTGCAATTCATAAGTATACAAATGGTTGCAAACTAATTCTTGCAGAATTTCTTGCAGACTATAGCTTCAGAAACATTATGAAATACAATCAACCCATTTTTATTTCAATATGTGATTACAGAACTAAAACTGGATATATCACCTGTCTTTGGAAGGGGTCCTTGATCCTGGAGACTTGCAGATCAGTCAGCTTTTCCTGACTAAGACATCAGACCTTACAATAGCAGTGACAAGTCACAAGCCTATCACTTCTTTTTACAGGAGCACCAAATTCATTTGAATTAAAACAAGAAGATAAGATGAAGTTATTTAGTTACTAAATTACATACGGGCATGAGTATGGAATGTGGAGAATCCCTTTGACAGACATGTGCAGGGTTTACATTTGTGTCTCAACGAGCTCTTACTGTCAAGCACACAAAATGCTGAAATATCCAATGGTTAATTTTTCCACCAAGCAGCTACGTGACAGAACATTCATCCATTATGCTCTTCCTATTGACTTCATGCCTGTTTGCAAACCACAGCCTTCTGGGTCACTGGCTCAGCCTGAAATTTCA
>NW_024884253.1:37200934-37298150 GCF_019232065.1 Centrocercus urophasianus
GAAATGTTTTACCAGCTTGTGATGTGTAGACTTGCACTGACTGATTTTACTGGATTACATCCATGGGCAGGAGGAGAGACATACAACACTCACTTCTTAGCACACTAGAATTAAAAGCTAATAGTGTTGTCACAGCGACTGATCAGACAGCTGCAATGACACTGCTTACAATAACTAGAAATAACATGTAATACTGAAGTTCGTAGTTTGCTAAGCTACATATTTAGTTATGATTTTTATTATTTATTTATTATTTGATTTTTTTTTATTATTTGATTTTTGTTATTACTCAGAAAGCAGTGAAGTGCTGGAACAGGTTGCCCAGAGACTTGTGGATGCCCATCCCTGGAGGTGTTTAAGGGCAGGTTGGATGGGACCCTGGGCAATCTGATCTAGTATTGGATCTAGCAGTTGGCAACCGTGTCTATGGCAGGGAGGTTGGAACTTGATGGTCCTTTCAACTTGAAGGTCCCTTTCAACTCAAGCCATTCTATGATTATTGTTATTATTAAGGTTAAGACTGCTGATTATTTGCTGCCTTTTGAAGGCCATCTTATATTCATCATTAACCACATATGAAGAACTTACAGGTTCACATATATTTAATTTGATTTCACCCACCAGCTAACCATACATTAATGTCATTTTTTATATAAGTGAAGGTCAGCATCTGTCCTACAGTACTGAAAAGGAGATGAGTAGAAAAGGGTATCTCTGTAACAGAAATATTATAAATAAATTTTCAGTTCCCTAAAATTCAATGGTGTACTTTCAGTAAAGAGTTTAGTTGAATATATTTTTTTCCATGAAGAATTTAAATAACAATGTGAATTTAATACAATACATGAAACCAGAAGTAATTTGGACATGTGGCTGGGAAGATCACAAAGCATTCGAGATCATGCTTTAAATTTCTAGTCAGAATCAATAAATCTACTCCAGTTACTTTGCAGAATGATATATTCAATAGAGAAAGTTTTCTTTTGAGAACCAGTAATTATTATCCATTGCTCTGTTAAAAATAGCAAAGAAATGACTACCCAGCTTGAATTCTAGAGGAAAAGTTGGTTGCAGTGTTAACAGTATTGAGAAATGTTTCCAGTTCTGAATCAATCAATCATGTAAGCTTCACAGCAAAAAATTATTAAAAACCAAAGTTCTCAATCTGAAGCACTTAACCATCTTTTTGACCAAATTGAAAAGGAATTCCAACTTGAGCTCAGTGGAGTTGTCTAAGGCAGAGAATGACCATTTGAGAAGACTACAAAGAGTGCACGACACACCATGACTACAAAAACAGCTGCAGCTTCACCTTTTTCTTACACATCAAACTGGACATTACTTGGAACCAAATATCACAAATATATCACACTGTATCATAAATTAGAGCAAGGCAGTAAGAGGATGTAATGCTTTAGATTTCCTATGTGATCGCAATGCTAGATGATCAATTAGAAATTGTGTTTATCATTCTTCTAGCTATTGCTTTTATCTTGTAATTGAGGGCATTCTGAAAAAAATGTGGAGTTTACACTTCCTCCAAATGCAGCAAATGTAAAACTACTTGCAACAGAAAGGCATTTATGTAGTATTTTTCATCCAGCAAATGCTTTAGAAAGATATTTTAATATTATTGTCAATGTTCTGAAGCTTTGGGGACTGTGAATAAACATGTTCTAAAGATCTGCCCTAGGCTGCAGTAGATGAGTAAAAGATCATGGATCCCAAACCTCTTCCTTTTCCCTCTTCAGGGCTAAGTGCATTTTCTTGTTGGACCTAAAATACTGGCCTCATCTTCCCTTTTGTTCATGTTCCTGCTTCTTATCTTTTTAGCACCATGGGAATCAGAGGACCGTTAAGACTGTTTAGCAGATTCTGCCCAAGAGCTTTGAGTAGGATAACTAATCAAAGATCAGGAGTACCAGACTGATTACAGTCACTTGGGAAAAGGGTAAATCAATGATTCAAAAGATAATTAGAAAAGGAAACCAAGCCAAATTCAAACTTTTACTTTTACAGCACATTCTGTGAGCTAATTCTGGAATTGTGGCTTCACTCTCCTCCCATGGTGAAGCAACTTTGTTTTCATATTCATCCCAGAAAACTATAATAAAGTAATAAATCATACACACCAATTAAAAATGGCTATATTTCTATATAAACGAGCATAGTGAATAAGCAATCTTCCATACTTACTGTATAGCACATATGAGTACATAATCAATACTACTATACTTGATTTTTTTCATAATTTTAATGAGTAAAAAGCATAATAGCAAGCTGAATCTTTATTTTAACTGAGTATCATAATCTCTGACTACAAGAGTAGCAAACTAGGAAAGAACAAATAATTAACTGTGATTTTTAATTTTACTCCACTAACAAATGAGTGAATTAATCAGATAGAATTATTCTTTTTGTAAATCCTGTTTTAAGCCCAAGTATATTACATATAAAATTATTAGGAAAAAAATCATCCAGAGATACTGAAAAAAAGTTATACATCTAAGCTATCGTTTAGATAACACAAAAATTTTGAACATTCTATAAGAAACCATTTTTTACCTTTTTGTAAAATTTAGTATTGAAACTGCTGAGATAATATAGATAAAAATTCCAGTTCGGGTAATTTATTTTATTATAGTTTTTTTTTTACACCATGATTTTGTCTTGCCTAATATTAAGCTTTTGCCTTACAGACTGGAGAAAGTTAATCAGAAAAAAAAGAGGAAGAATCCCATAGAAAAAGTGTTTATTATTTTTCATTTTGCATTTCTAAACACTGGGTAGTGCCACTTGTGAATTATTAAACTACTATAGCTGTAGTCCATCCAAATCACACCTACATTTTTTGTGACAAGTATTCCCTTATGCCTCTTCGTAGATTTTGAATCCTTCAGGATAAGATCCTCTATATTATCCTCTAATGATGTGTAATCGTTAGAAATATATACTGGTTACAGTAAATCACAGGTTCTTTTAATTCTCATAGTGAGACCTCTGCACTAGGAATTTTCATCATATTTTTTTCAATTGCAAACTTGCAGCAATTCAGGAGGAGCATCAAGCAGTTTTCAGAACAAGACTGTAATTCAAAACTGTCTTGAAAATTTCAGAACTTGCCTAAAAATTGTAGAAAATTAGCTAAAATGGACAAATGTTGGTATGTTGGTGATGTAGAACAGAATCTCCACTATGCATAATGAACTTTGAAGCAAGAAGCAGTACTGAAGAAAAGGATTTGAGAAGTCATTGTAGATCAGTTGAAATGCCAGACAACTGTGTCATGCAGCTGAAAGAAGAGAAAAAATGTATCATAGTGGGCTATGTAGATATGTATGTTCTTTGTAGCCTGTGAACTGAACTTTCCTCTGTCCTTATAGAAGAGAGTGTCCAGCAGGGACACCCAGAGCAGGGGGCCCAAACCCATGTCTGGGTGGGTGGCTGCTGAAGGTCCCCAAGGAGGAGACTCCACAGCCTCCTGGCAACCTGTGAGGTGACAGATTAATCAGCCCATGAAATTCCTTCCACTTATAATAATCCATACATAGGCTTTATTTATCTTTTCTAGAGAGACTTTGTTCATTTAGGAATTGCTACTCAAAAACTACTGAAAAATGTATCATTTTCTAAGTCATATTCAGTCCTCACCATATCACTGCTTAAAAGACCCCCTCTGTAGATCTCTAAAACAGCAAATTCGCAGAACAGAACCTTTTTTTGCACTAAATGAAAACAGTCTTTCTCAAATAAAAATAAGTAGATAAGTCTTGCACACAATAAATATACAAATAAATAATCTGGCAGCAGCATCTCCCTGGAGGAAGAGCCCTAACTGTGCAGTTCTGATTTCATGTTGCACACTCAGATTACATTAATTCTTCAAAGTCTTAATTTTCAATCTTATGCATGAAGCCAATTAGTCCCACTGGTCAGCTTTGCTATGAACAGAAGGAAGGTGTTCCAATCATTTCATATATCACTGAAGGAGCTATTCCATATTCTCAGTAACCAGGACAGCACAAATCTTCTACAAGCACATATTACTAATTGCTCACACAAAGCTTTGAAAAAAATACCAAATTGTAATGTATAGAAAAAAGTAATTTTATATTGAAAAGCTATCTTTTTTCAACTAACTTTCGAGGAGTATTTCCTCACTCAAGTGCAACGTTGGAGATTAATAATTTTAAATTCAGAATGAAGACTCAAATTTGAACAACATCACAAAAAGAAAATGACAAAGATGTATTTCAGTGAAGCATATAGATACTTTCTCACTTTCAACAAATATTAAACGTCAAGTGGTATATTTTCTTTTGTCTTATTCTAATCCGTGTTGGTTAAAGTTAAAACTGGCTATCAAGAATGTTGAAGTAATTAAGCCCTCCTTGCTAGATACGCTAGATACATTAAAACTCACTGGATTGCATGATACAGTTTCTCAGGTGACTCAGTTTTAATTTTTTTTCTGTATATTGAAAAATATTGTTAAAGAAAATAGTTCTGTTTCAAAGTTTTAAATGGAGTAAATTTACTTTCATTTTCATATCCCTACTTTATATCCCTGCTGTATTTTCATCTGAAATGGTTCCAGCTTCAGTACATAAGAGACACAAACCTGTCCTACTCGTCAATCAACAGTAAATCAAAATCTGTCTGTTTGGGATTTTTTTTTGGTGGTTTATTTGTTTGTTTGTTTTAATTCACATTAATTACCTTGGAGAATCTAATAAGATTACCTGTGCAACAGAGATTTGGCCAGATACTTGATCAGTTAATGAAATCTCCAGTCTGAAGAGCAGTTTGAAAGAAGAAAATGAGAAGAAATAAATCCAGAATCACATATGTGCAGTATTGACTTTGCAATTTATGTCTAAGTACATGACAGATCACAGGTGATTAACTTCTCCGCAAGCATCTTTATGCTACCATGGTTCTGTTTAAGATATTCTGCTACATCCTAGAATACCTTTCCTAAATAAACTCCAGAGGGTAAATACTTAAGACAATAGCAAATGATGGGTGACTGAATGTAAGAACATCAAAGGTTCTCTGAGGGAGGTGAGCTACAAGAGAGGCTTTGAACCCAGGTTAAAATGTCACAGGGTGCTACCTGAGCACTGCATTTATCAATTTAATTCCTCCAGAATCAACAAATAAACTTTGTGACAAAGATAAAGAAAATCTAAACCTGTATTTATTTCTTAAAGGTATCTTTGAAGTTACCTCTAGTAATGGATAACTACCATTTCAGACACACGTTTTAAAACATTTAAACAAATTTCCCAGTAAAGTAATGAAAACACAAAATCATATTGATTTACAGACTACCTCCTCAAAAAAAAAAAAATAAAAATCATTGAAATGCATTATAGCAGTGAAACAACTTTTCTATTTTTTAGTTTTAGGATAAAAAAGTTCTCCATCTAAACAGTGAATTTCTTTTATACAGACAAACTGCAACTGATTTTAAAAGTATTTGAAGTCCCTACAGTACAGTAAAACACATTGCAGACTATCAGTTAAGAAGTTCACAGTGCTGCCCAGACTGATCAACCTAAAACTATATCTGTCATACTGTATTTGCAGCTAAAGCCTGGGTTGCATTCATGCCTGTACTTTAACCAAATTTATTTATTTAGCTGGTGTCAGTTCCTAGACTAGGAACCATGTTTCTAAAAGTTACCCTTTCCCAAATCCTTTCGCTTACTGTCTAAACACTTTTTGATTTTAATTATTCGTTAAGTCCTGGTACAATTCTATTCCACAAAAAATGCTGCCTCAAAGCCTCCCCTGTTCACACAGCAGAAGGATGGGCACACAGCCTCAGTTGTTGTTGTTCATTTTTTTCACTTTGAAGTTGTCAGAATTCTAGTAGCTAAGAATGCTGCCTCCTGATGTCCAGTGAAGAAAGTGATGAACAGGAATGTTGGTTTGCTCATACTTCCCATAATTAGAAGATGATATAAGAATATAAGTAATAAATACAAATAGTAATATTACTGCTACTAAAAATATAAAAGTGTTGATGAGTTCTGCAAAGATATAACCATATAATAGCAAGAGTTTTGTATATGTAGATTTTGCATTTCAGAGGGAAGAAAAAATGAAAAGGAAGAATATAGAGGAATGAAAAGTGTCGTATGCATAGATCTAAACTAATGAAGAATAGCAATTTCCAAAAGGTACTAATGGTACTTAGCTACCATAGGGGATATTTCTAGAAAGAATTTTTAGTTCTTTAAATGAAAACTTGTGGATTCTTCATTTTTCTCCCCCAGAGCACCTCAAGAATGCTGTCAAAAACTACTGAATATGGTTCACATGAAAAAAAGATCCAGTAATATTCACGGTATTAATTAATGCTTTACACAGGCATTTACATTCACAGCATCAGTCACTGTTTTTTTCCCACTTGTTAGAGAAGTTAATCTCAAATTCTGCATAAAAATACAATACAATTGGATCTTTTGACTTCATGATTGTAATTTTATTTCAGCCTGTTGCATTTGAAATCAAGCAAATGAGGAGTCATCATGTCATGGTATTTAAATACAAAGCATTGCAGTCCTGCAGTACACAGAGGGGACCTACAGGAAAGTCTGAGAGATACTTTCTCAGACGCTGTAGAAATGTGACAAGGAATAATAGTTTTAAACAAAAAGAGAGTAGATCTAAATTAGATGTTAGAAGTAAATTCTTTACTCAGAGGGTGGTGAGGCACTTGCACAGACTGCCCAGGGAACCTGTGGATGCCCCATCTCTGGAAGCATTCAAGGCCAGGCTAGATGGGTCCTGCCCTGCCCATGGCAGATGCATTGGAGCTCAGTAATCTTTAATTTTTATTCCAACCCAAGCCATTCTATGATTCTTTGATTCTATGCTGTCCTGAAGTATGATAAAGACAGTGTTTTTTTTTCTTTCTGTAGTCAGTCATGCTCAAGAAAAACTTCCCTGGCAAAACTGTGCCCTATGACCAAGGAAAATATAAAATGTCTGTAAGAGATTAAAATAGTAAAGCTAAAATGAAACACCAAAGCCCACAGAACTTACATTCTCATACATATTAATAAAACAGAAGTTTCCTGAAAACTCTTTGTGAAGAGTAGAAATTGAACAGCAATGCAAACAAGTATACATTTTCAGTAGTTATTGTGAAACCTGTCAAGACTGTGCACACAAGTTGCTCAGCCCAGTTTAATAATTATCATACTTGAACATGTATGTTATTACGAAAACCTGCCTTTCAATCAGCTCAAATGCTACCTTCCTGAAGACAAGCTCTATTGTTTGGCATGATTTGCTGATAAAAAAGCTTGTTTCAAAGTTCTTTAAGAGAAAGATCACCACATTTTAATTCAAACAGTTTATGAACAATGTATGTCTATTCTTGTTTGAGAGATACCTGGCAACAATGCTGCGAAGAAACTCCAACCCAACAGTCTGTGTAAAAGATAAGCAGATTTAGCAAAGCATTCTTTTATCCAGGATTGCAAGAATCCTGAAAAACTACCAGCTTCATACATTAGCTATTTATTTTGGAACACCTATACCACAGAACATATTGCAAGAGTGCTAACTACTCATCTGCCTTACAAAATTGTTTTTAAATTGGAGAAGAAATAAAAGGAAATGAAAACAAACTGTCCCACATAGAACTGTGCGATAAAATAACAAAAAAGAATTTACCAGCTACTTTACAGGTCTTTACATTTTTACCACTACAACAATTCTAGGATGTTTTCTTGCCTGAAGAATGAAAATGCCTCTGCAATTTTGAAAAGCAAATTCTATCAGTACCATTCCATTCTAGCATGTCAGCTTTCTATCAAACCGCACTTTTTCTTGAAGTGATCTTTTGGTTGGCTTTTTTTGTTGTTGTTGTTTTTGTTTTTTGATTTTTGGTTTTTTTTTTTTTTTTGGATGATTTGTATTTTCCTTGCTTTCCTTTACAGAACATTAAAAATCTATCTTGCTAACTCACAGGGAGCCCCCAGTGCAAAACAAATAAAAAATAAAATAAAAAAACCCACATGCCCAGCCTCAGAAAAATTGCCAGAAATTTGTTTGCTCCAGCTTAGACAATACACGTTAAATTTCCATTTGGATTTTGAACTGCAGGCAGGCAAAGTTCTGCAGTGCCTCTTACTATGCTGCTATCCAGCTTTTTCAGAACTCTTTATATTCTTACTTATATTCTTATTTCTTCATTGCACTTTGCTATACATAGTCAGAGCTGTCTGTTATCTTTCTAACATTCACAGTCATTCCAAATAACTTTGGTTTTCCAGATACACGGCCATCCTAAGATAGCACACGTGTACTATCAGGAGAATTTCTGTTCTTAGCGATTTGTAAATACTTTTTATGTGTGGTGGTATCATTTAAGTTCATTACGTTGTAGACTTGTTCGGCTGTTCCATTTGTCTTTTTTTTTGACAAAAGCCCTGTTAGTGCTGGTTAATAGTGACCTTCCTCAGTTTTTCAGATTGTGTCCAGAGTTTGATGTGGAAGTGCAGAAGGATATGTTAAGCATTCACCTCATACATCAAAGATTTTATATTTGTTGTTGCATTTTTTCCTGCAAAGCTTTCCAGGTAAAAATATTTTGTAGTTATCTACAGACACTATTTTTATCCTTAGATTCCACTCTACAATATTTGTTGAACTTGCTTGTGTAATCAGCATTGTGTAAGACATTTTTTGTAAAAGCTAAATTTTTTTCAGAGCAATTGTCCACGCCTTTAGCAAGATGCTCCCCTAAGCCCTCACTTCTAAGAGTTACATTGTACTTGTGTCACTTAAATCACTTCATAATATTTTTATACTAGGTGGCCTTGGAATTTCCTTGATGTTCAAACATATCCTTGTAATCTGGAACACCTGTATAATAAAATGTAGTATGTAGCAGAGCAACAACATCTTTTCTAGGTGTTTTTATTACTATGCTGGCCCCTATGACATTAAAAATTACCACCAATTTGCATGACAGATGATTTAAAAACAATTTCTTGAAATAAATGTTCATCTATCCAGCTTCATTGCCTAATGTTCTATATTCTAGACTTCTTCACCTCATAATTTCTATTGTCTTCTTGGTTCTGTAACTTTGCATTACACAGCTTTAGTCCCTTGCTGTTTCCTTTTTGAATATACATCACACTAAAGGAGTCCCTGCAACTCAACAAAGGTACTGGCAATTCGGGATTATATCTCTTGTTCATTTACATTTACTTCTTGAATTTGTGTTAGATGAGTTGTTAGTTCACAACTCCAAAAGCAAACATTTTTATATTACAATAGTCTATATCAGCAAAAATCTCCTACTCCGAAGCACTGCTGACTTCCTGATACGCGCTGCACCACCTTAGTATTCTCACAACAATTTTGTAAAGGAATGGAAAGGATCTTACGTTCATTTTTCATAATGTTATCTTAATAATAATTTTCTCTCTTTTGGTGTGTGTGCATTTTTATACATACATTGGATATATTCCTCATTTACTTTCACTTTTTCTTCGGGTTGTTTGATAAACCTTGTCAGCATCAGCTTTTAGAGATGAGAACATTTTGTACCCCTCTGTGGTCTTGAGTCAACACAACTTTTACTCAAGAGCCTGTTACCTAGTTTAACCAAATTAAGTCATCCTTAATAATCACATATATCAAGCACGATACAGTGGCTGGCTAAAGGTACGGAAAGATCCATGAATATCATTATATTTGGGGAGGGAGAGAATGGATCACTTTCAAGATGGCGAGTAAATTTTTTACTAACTTATCTAATCATTATCGAAACACATGGAAGCCTTTGTCTACTATGGTCACTAACATGATTATTCTGATTTGCTTTCTTTTTGTTCACCGCTACTCCAACACCACATTTTTTTCCACTAGAGTATAAAGTATGTTTATTTCCTCTTCATTAAGTATCTTTTTTAGTATAATTATGCAATGTTTTTATTACATAATAATTACATAATAATCCTTACTCATCATTACATCTCTTTCCTATCACTCTTTGCATTAACTATGCATTATTTTTCTTCCTTTGCATTAATTTTCATCTTGGAATACCTGGATTTGCAGAAGCTGACTGACTTCTGACATCATGAATGGCACTAAATACACAAGAGAAATCTACCAGAGTGCAATGCTTAGGCTCAATTCCCCTTTCTATCTGCCAGATCCCAAAAGTAGAGCTCTCCTAATTCCATACACAAAAGTGGCACACTCCCCTATCCACTATCTATCCACTGCAATACAGGCTTTTAACACTGGCTCATCTAAAAGGGATGTCATTGGGATGCTTAAAAGGAAGCAACCTCATTAAAATACCTAATACAATAGGATTGGACAGACATGTGCATTTCTGTCATGTTTCAGACACGCAGCATGATAGAAAAACTCACTGCTAACAAAAATTATGGAACAAGTGGTACCTGCCAATGTAACCAGCCAAATGCCACCACTACGCTAAATAAAACTTGGGAAAATTTGGTTGAATAGCAAGCAAGCTCAGCATGTTGGAATAATAAGGAAGTTTGAAATTTCCTTTTTCATTTGGAGTGTCTTTGCAGAAATATCAGCTGGTATCTACATCAGACTGTGCTATGTATAGCTTTGTTGATTTATAGAGGTCTTCACATAGCACGCACGCGGTGTTTTGCTTCACATGACTAACTTATACATAAGCTGCCCAGCATACCTGACATGTCTCTGTGGAATGAGAGAGAAAATTACTTTTTCAAGTTGAGGCCATGAAAAATGAAACTTGCTTAATTGTCAAACTGTGGTAATTTAAAAGACTTTAAAAGAATTTCTTGTTATGAAAGCTATGCTCCGGACTTCCAGAAGAAAACTTCTTGCAACAGAAAGCAAGAATAATAATGAAGAGGGAATGTATTATTTCATTCTGATCCCCAAAGCCAATATTTTTTTTTATTATTACTTTTTCAAAATATACTTTGAGTTTTTCTATAATGCTCATTTTTTAAAAAAAACTGTTACTTTGATATTCAAAAGTGGAAATCAGATGGAAATATGAAAGCAAATGGAAACATTAAATAAGCAAGTAAGTGTTGTTTTTAAATAGTCCAAGTTGTTTTAACATTTCAACTGCTTACTTCACAGACTACATACAGATCTCATCTGGGACCTTTCT
Source organism: Centrocercus urophasianus (assembly GCF_019232065.1). NCBI lineage: Eukaryota > Metazoa > Chordata > Aves > Galliformes > Phasianidae > Centrocercus > Centrocercus urophasianus. The sequence goes on from NW_024884253.1 coordinate 37,212,102, forward strand.
TTGCCAGCTTACAGCCAGTAAATATCCAATTAGCGTTTCTTTTTTAATGATATAGAATAGAGTTACAAGTTGGATGATTCACCTCTTGTCATATTGGAAAATCTGTGGCAGACGTCCAATTAATACTTGGTCTGATAAAGAAAGAGACACAAGCAAGTAGTAATCACTCAAGGAACACCTCAGTAACACCAATGTGCGGTGGCTGTTCTCCATATTGAGATATCTCACCCACACAGCTTGCTTTCTTCATTCCCTCACAACATGCACAAATTTTGCTCAGCTTTGAATGGGAGAAGGTGAGCAAAGCAGGACAAAGGAATCAACACCATTTCTGAATAAATAAGTACACAGTCCTGATAAATCAAAGTTGCTAATGGCACAGAGTTCGTATAGTAATAATTCAAGTATATTTTGTTAACAAAATATTAATGTTCCTAAAAATGCTGAATGCAAAACTGCCTGTAGTACTGTGTTCTGTGTGATGCCAACGGTTACAGAGAAGTGTTTGGCATTCCTAATCCTGCTCAGCATTTCTGCAAATCTGCAGGTTTTTGAAGTCACAAGTTTCAAGGAAAGAAGTCACAGATTTGCAGTTAACAAAAGAACTTCTGAAAACCATTACCAAGGCTTCTCCTTTAGCAATAAATACTGTGTGTATGATGAAGGGTTTACTTTCCCAGAAGTGCTTATGAGACTCGAGACTGCACAAAAGGGCTGTGAAATGTGTTTCCCTCAGTTCTACTATCAAGCTTTTCCCAAAGGACCTTTGGGCTCCTGCAGTAGCCAAACTTCCCTGGAACAGGAAACTCTATTTACACTGATGTCTTAAAGGCTGGTGCTCATCCATAAAAGGGAAAAATAATACTTTTAGGAACTGCATTTTTCTTAACCTTTAACAGACCACATCTGAAATGCACAATCTGTAGCTGAATTTTCACAACACTAAGAAAAACTATTTTTAAATAAAAGAAAAGATCATTCCCTGAAGTGCTTGCAGCATTCTAACAAAATGCAATACACTGACAGAAATGTAGGACAGAAAAATACAAATTAACTTCTCAGTTTTCACTCTCATATGAAAGAAAGGCCATCTATAAACAAATTGATTAAACCCAAAAAACAAAATATTAATAACTTTTACTGGCATCTTTTATAATTCAGGTGCAAAACGTTTTTAGGTTTTGAAGTGAGTGGGAAAGCTTCTTTCTTACGTAGCTACTCACAGGAGAGAATAAAAAACCTCTTTGGAGAAGAGGCCTTGCAAGAGATTCCTCTAGGAATTGAATTTAACCCTCACAATGGCAATGCAACTCCTGAGTATTAAGACCTTGTAAAATCTGTATCGTGATAAACAACAGTAGTAGACACTGGAAACATCAATTAAAAGAAGCTCTTCTTCCCTGCTTCTATTACATTTCCATTCCTCACCACTTCTAATAGAGTGACATATGTAATTTTCATCTGCCAAACAACATCTTGATATCCAAAACAAATAAACAAAAAGCCATTTTATAGACAGAACAGTCAACTAAAAAGTCAAAAATGAGGATTTTACTTTTAAAAAAATTGAGCACCCACTGCGACTTCATGTAAATCTTAAGATGTGTTTCATTTCAAGAATACCTTCTTGAAGATATCAGTTTTGATTTTCATTTCGATAATTTCAGTACCAAACTCATGCCTTCCTGTGTTACTCTAGTTTATAACTGTACCCTCTGTACAATAAGCTGGACTGTTCAATGCTGCAGGCATCGGAGCTTCAGCATAAAAATCTGAGCTTTTGTATTGATGTTTTCAATGGAAGTTCCTTAATCACTATTACTCTCCTTCCAAAATCAAATCAAGTATTAAATAAAATAAGGTACTTCAGGTTTGGATGCTTATTTATATTTTTACATAAATCTACCTTCCAAATATTAATAAAAAGGAGCTCTCAACTACATTGTTAAGCTCCATTTAGTTCCACTGAAGAAACTGTTATCTGATTACAAAGTGAATTTGCATCCCTTAGTCCAGCTGCAAACAACAGAAAAGATAAAGGAGCTGTTACAGTAGCATTTTCTTAGCGACAATATTGCTTTGCATTAGATCCATTATTAACAATTTCTTATTTAAAACTGCAAGTTGAAAAATGCCATCGGCTTACTTAATAAGGTATTAACAGTACCTATAAGACCTTCTCCAAACCATATTTTAACGCAAGATCTTTAACTCTTTACGGTCTACATCTTCTCAACTCCTTCAAGTTCTGGACAGTTCTTGGTCTCTGATGCCTGGAAGACAACACAGTTACATTATAGGACAGTACAGAAAGAAGAATAACACAGGGGTTCTCCATAACTTTATTTCACTATTCACAAGGACTTGACAATGTAATGTTTCTCATCTGTCATCTAGGAAATGAGTGAGATCCCTAAAAATAATTGGGAATATCCCAAGGTGATTAAGTGTAGATCTATGAAAAAAGAAAAAAAAAATCCATATAATGTGACAGATTTCTTTATCTTGGCATTTATCCATCTCTGTCTCGTTCTTCTGATGAATTCTCTTAACTTTTCCAACTGCATCATCACCTCAATTCTACAAGCTCTTCAAAGAGGCTGAATAAATTTTTCATTACTTCCTATCACTACATGCTTGCTTAAAGCTGAAATTTAAGAATAGAGCTACATTTTAAGAGAGCTAAAGTTGTGCAGGATTTCTGAAGCTGATCAAAGGTGGAACATGGTGCTGTCTATAAGAAGAAAATGTCTGTCTGACATGGTACATATTCCTCTTTCTAGATAATTTCCTTCAGAAATATAACAAAATATTTAAGATGCTCTGTTTCATGTCTAAAATAAATTTACAAGGAAACAAACAAAAAGATATAACTAGAAACCTCAGCACTGAACTCTCTTCTCTGGCCCATCTCCTCTCTGCTTCAAGTTCTAAAACTATCTGCAAGAGGAGAGATATGAATATATCCAGTGTAACTGCATTATCTAGATTCAGCTCTGTATTAATCTGGACTAAATTTCTGTTCAAACGTCTGACTAAAACACAGATTTGCAATCAGATGTAAAGGACCTTTGTCACCTCTGACTGAGGTATTAAACTTTGTACAATGTACACTGTAATCCCAAATAAATTCTTTTTCCAACCAAAGCTGGTGGACAAATTCAGACATAACGTAACATTGCCGACTTCACATTCCTTCTGGAGATAAATTTGGATTAGGGATTTTAAAGTAGTTTCATGCACTCCATCCTCCTGTAGAATTGTTTTATGGGAGTCTTTTTAGAAGGTCAGTCATTTCCTCTTCCTTTTATTCCCTCATTCTTTCTTATCTTAACATGTAGTAGTGATGTGTTTATAATAATAACTTAGTGATACACTATTTAAGCAGCAGGAACCATCTAAAATGACTTCATCAGACACAAGAAGATGGCCTTTTGCTCTTGTCCTTGACCTGGGAGGTAACAGCAAAGCAGGCCTCACTAATAATGTTTCATAATGTTGCCATAAACTGCCTGTAATAACAAGATCTCCTAAGAACTGAAAAAAGCTTTTTGGTTTGTTTTCAGAGGTTTTCTAAAAACAATCTACATCACAACTTAAAAATAATTCCTAGAATTTTCTATTAAAATATTTCAGCTCCTAACTGACTGCAAATAGTAGTGTCATGAGTCCAGCCATTTCCCTTTCCTGTCTATCCATCAGAGGTCAGTAATACTCAGTTCTGTAAGGATTCTGACAATCACACAAATTCAGTAGAAGGTATTATTCCTCTCTTGGGAGAATATTCTATTTGAAAGGAGGAGTAGAAGCATAATATGGGTTTTTCCTTTAGAAGTAGAAATGATGATCCTAATGAGCAATGATCTCAACACATCTATGGAAGTCCTTGTGAAAATTACAGCACAGCAATACATGTGGTTGTACAAAGGACACCATGAGGTTGGGATATGAATTCTGACCTCTTTTTGAAGTGTGCTATGGAAAAATAAATAGAAATTCACAAATATTATAACAGCATGAACATGGAGTTATAGGAGGAAAAGAAATATTCCTCTCCAGAATGTGAAAAAATGTCCATTTCTCTGGACCAGAGACAACGTTATGTAGTATACACAGCAGGGGTTTGCATTCTACCTTTTTCAAGAGACAGAAGTTCCAGAATCATGTACTCTTCTTTTGCAGCCCACTCCAACATGGATTGAAAACAGGCTGTTTTGCATGCTTCTACCTCTTGGCTACTTCTACCTCTTGTGCCACCAAGATCTTCTTTTCTCACAGTAGGAACTGATTCTCTCCCTTCATTTGCAGTTGCCCAAGAAGTCAGACCCTACGCAAGATCGAAAGAAAAAGCCAGGAAGTGCTAGAAAAGCTAAAGATAATGCATCGCAGCAGAATGAGTCTACTAGATCATAGCACCCTCAGGCCTCCAAAGCCCTCAGAAATCCTCTGTCAGGCATTTCATGCTCATCTTTTAAATACCAGCTGATTCCTTACCTTTCCCACCTGAAACTCTGCTTTTCGCAATTCAGAGCTTCAAAGTATTCATGGATTCCTCCTAGTCTTTTTCTCTTCTTCCATGTTTTGTCCAGTGCTGTAAACACTCAAAGGACTCATATCAGCTCTAGCATATCACATGGAGCTGGCATTTACATGGACTTGATTCCTCCTTATTTCTATCTAGAAATATAACGGAATAGCTAAAATGCATTGATATTTAGAAAATATTGTATGTAGACATGATACAGGAATAAACTCAGTCATAACACAAGTCCGCATTACAATCCAAAACGTAACCGAAACTTGTGTTGACAGACAGAAGTCAGTTTAAAACAGCCTAAGCCAGGTATCAGTGCAGTCTGATAACATATACTTCAACATCAGCTGTTAAGCCAAACTAAGCCTCTAAGAAAGCAGTGGCTAAATCCTGTGTTACTGGTTCCCATACTGGTGACATGAAAATAAGCTTAAGTACACTTGAATGAACAAACATGACTACTTCAGAAAGATTTGAAGGCACATGTAGGCAGAATAAAGGGAAGGAAGGAGTCACAAATACAACTCATATGTTACAATACATTCCTCTGCAGAAGGAACAAAGGAAAACTTGTCCCCCTTCATTAAATTAATTCACGCATCCATAATCTGATCAATGTACATTTATGCAGGTAGTAAATGCCACTTCTTTTCATAGTTCACAAATATTTCTCCATAGACCCTGTAAACATGTTTCTGACATATATTCCAATGGAGATATTAGTCAAATATGTATTTATTCTTCCAGAATGTCATATGTATGGTCAAACAGTAACAAAATAAAAATCTGCAGAAGATTGGGTTTATACACTCTTTATGCACAGCACTAGGTTAATGTAACCATACCACTGCTAACTGAGCTGACAGAAATCCAGGAGGGAAGGATTTCATAGATCAATGGAAAAGCTCTCTTTAAGATTTAATTGAAGAAAAGAAGCATTATAGGTCTTCAGACTGAAAAACAAAGCAAAATGAAGCCAAATCAATGTCATAAAGCCTTCAGCTCACTTGCCTTCTGAGAAATGCTTACGGCTTCCCAAAGATAAGCACAGTCTTTCATTTAGACAGTAAAGCTAGAAAGCAATAGCTGGTTTCTCACTCATTCAGGCAGACTTAGCAAAAACCTATCACCAGTCTTGCACATATGAGCTGTTCAGACACTTCTGCATGGAACTGGACAACAGACATACTTAGGAGGTCCAAACCACAATGGAAAAATACAGAAATCCATTTACATATTAAATATCCACCCATTACCCAGATTATCATTGCAGACAGATAGAAGAGCAGATATTAAGCTGATTAGCAACATTTACATGAGTAAAGCTACAAGGACAATCAGACTGAAACTAAAAATAAAAGCTCTGATCTTCATGAACTGCCTACTTCAAAGTGACATTCATATAGCAGTCTGAGAATGGTTGAAATTACGCATTTTTTATGATTATTAACTGGTAAAAGAACCATCCAAATGATGCATTTTATCTGGTGAGCCAGAAGCATCCATGGATGTGGCTTTATGCTGTGGTTTTTCAGGCTATTTTCAGATTTTATTTTAGACACCTACAGAAAATGAACTCAGAAAATGCTTATCTGGATAAATCCTCTGCTGAAAATGTTTTCTTATTTTGAATATAGGTGGGTATAAATATTTTTTGCATTCTATAATAAAGCCTACCAAAAAAAACAAAAAAAAAACAAAAAAAACCCAACTCACATAAAAACTGTCATTTCAGAAAGGGGAACTAGGTAGTCTGATGGAGAAATAACCACGCAGAAACTACACTTCCAACAGTAATAATGTGTGAAAAAAACTTCCTGGTAAACTTTTTGTGAGGAAAAATTTTTCTTGTAATAGTAAAATGAATTTAAAGCAAGCTGAATGATCTCATCTTCTTGGCATGCATGTGATTCTAAAAGTACACTCGGGTTTGTGCATACAGAGAGGTTACACAGATTCAACTGCAGGAATGAGTTCTAAGCAAACCAGTAATATATGCGAAGACACCTGCTACTAAATCAGGTTCTTCATTTACATATCAGGGCAACTGAAAAATGTATTCATCTAAGAAGCTACTTTTCTGTACTTTACTCATTCTGAGCCATTCATCCAGTAAGATTGCAGAAAATTAAATTACGTTTCAAAAATCTATAAATTTTCAATGAAATCTGCTAAACTGTTCTTTACCGAGAACAGTGGAGAAATAAGTAAAAATATGTACATAAAAGTGATGGGCGAGGAATGTCTGGCATGTGACACTGAACTCATTGATAAAACACCTCAAGATAACCATGACCAGTTCAGAAGAAGCAGGACCTAAATTTTCTAGGTCTCACTTTAACATCTTGTGCAATGGTTTGACTACACATCTAGATAGCTGATTTCATCATCTACATCCTATATTTCTATTTACAAGCATCAGCACTGGGAAGGTTAGTCATACAAATGAGCCACAGAAGTAGCGCAGCACACTTCCTTTCTGCAAATGAATTTAGGCAGTAATCAGATTGTAAGTATATGGAAAATACTCAGTGTTCATTGACATCTTACAGAAATCAAGACTGCCTTACTCCTCTGTAAGAATGGGCACACAACACACTTCTGGAGTAAGACACAAAACAGAATCAATATCACGTATGGCAGTCTACACTGGGCTTTTTCTGAGGTTTTTTTTTTTTTTTATTAAAGAAGCTGAGTGAGATAAAAAGCTATTTTCTAGTGGTTCTGCCACCTTTCTCATTTATGAAATAGTTCACATTAAAAATGATTGCCAATCACTTCTCAAAACCTTACTATCATTAAAATCAAGCCAAGAACAGGAATGATTTCAAATACGCTGTTCCTTTGTGCACACGTAAAAGCAACATCTATTGCAAAGAGGTGCTAGATCGTTGAATACTTAAAATAACACACTGTCCTTAATGATAAAAAAGAACCTAATCATTATGGAATTTATACCCTTTCTACTGTATGGCCATGCTGATTTTACAGAACCTGAAACAGAAACTCATTCCCTTTCCCTACGTGACTCATGATCTTGTCAATCATGACAGGAGAGACTAAAAATACAATACATTACTGCACACAGCGCCTGTAAATCCCAGGAAAGAAGTTGCTTTAGACATTTATACAGCAAGTCTGGCGACCGAGTGCTGGTGAGTGTGTCAGCGAGCAGTTGGAAGGCGGACACTCTGTGCCGCTGCTCTGAGGACAGGAAGCATTGAGAGTTTGTGCGGCGATGCTTGGCCTGAGATAACACCATTGTGCGAGCCGGCCAGCGGCCTCTCCCAGCGCTGGGAGCCCCGGGCCTGGCGTCTGGCGGCCTGGATGCGGGCCAGGCACGGCTCTGGGCGCTGCAGGGAGGACGGCTGGCCCTCCGGCCACACCTCACCTCGCAGAGGAAATCTGGCCACAGCTCCAGACTTTATGACTTCTTCTTTACGAGCCCCCTCTTTTTTTTTTTTTTTTTTTTCTCTCTCCCCCCCCCCTTCGTTCTGGTGGCGTTCACACTGGGCTCTCAGGGAACTATTTAAAGTTGCAAGCAATAACGAGCTAAATGACAGGGTTAGTCAAAAAGTCATACTTTGCTACTCCAAAATGCACGTTACACTCCTCTCATTTTTTAAACAGTGGCTCTTCACTGTCGCCGCTATGCCAAATAAAAGATTCATTTCAGGAGGCAAATTCCCCAATCTTTTTGTCGCTCATCCCCTTCAATTCTCCCGGGTTTATTTAAGATATATGTTCTGCTTAAATGGGACATTGTTCTTAGCACACAAAGGAGTTCAAGGATGTGGCATCAGTGCGTTCCCACTCACCGTGAGTTCTGGTGGTCTTAGATTCCCCGAAAAAATCACGTTAGTGCCAGCGCACTGCACTGAGGATATTTTTAAATTATGGGTTTTCATAATGCTGAAACAAAGACTCAAATGTGAATAAAAGCTGTCCCTTTACAAAATCTGTGTGGGGGAAAACAACAACAACAAAACCCCCACACGAATACAATACAGGGCTGCCAGGATCAGCTGCCTTTGCTCCTGAAAAGCAACATCTTGCAGGCTAGGTCGTTTCCCCAAAAGCAGTGCTCATATGCCTTTCATACATACATTTACATGGAAACTTAAGTGCTCATCATGCTGGATTTAAGGTTTTCCTGAAGCAACCTGTGGAAATGTCAACAAATGGAGAAACAGGAGATTAAACAAATTAGAGACAATGACAACATTTCCCTTTTCAAAAGTTGAGATATTTATTAAAATCTGTGGATATTGGTATAAGACTAGGGAAAATTTTTGTATCAATAATAAATGAATCTATTCCTGTTTTCACATTAAACAACCTCAGCTTGGAGTACTTCACCTTACCATAAGCAAGAGTTTCAACAGGTGAGCTACATTCCTGCATGCACTTTATAAAAATATTTTACAGAAGCCTATTATTAAGTTATACCTATTCTATTATGTTTTCTATACCTATTCTATTATGTATTCTATACCTAATCTATTATGTATTTAACAAGCAAAATTACTGCAGCAGCAAGGCTTCCCTTCCTAAACTGCACTTGCAAAGGTAGACTTGCATTTAAGATACTATATTTAACCTGATTCTACAAAGGTAGAATAAGCTCTGTTCCGTGAGAGGTATAAACCAGACACTGTAAAGGAGTACAGCACAAAAAAATTAAAACAGTTATGAATGAGTAAATAACAGCTTGTTTTGAGAGAAAGATTTCAAAAATAAGTAATTACACTGACTTTAAATTAAATGCTTAAAATACTTTTAAAATACAAGTTTAACTTGCTTTTTGAATTATGGATCCCTATGATTTGCATCTTCAAGGTTCAGTGTAATCAGAAGAGTATTTAGTATGACAACTTTCCTATTTTTTAAGTGACACTACACATAGGAGGAAAAGTTTCAAAGGAAAACCAAATAACTTACTTAAAGCTTTGTTTGATTAAAGAAGTTTTGTTATGTTCCAGAAGAACGTAATAGCAATAAAACAACATACATTTCTAGCCAAACAAATTCACATAGAATATCAAAAAGTGACTCAGTAGAAAACAGGCAAAATTTAAAATGTTTAATATGAATTATGTTCATGTTATATCAACATAAACAGAGTACTTAAGAGAGTGATGTATGTTAAAAATGTGATGACTAAATCTAGACATTAACGTGACACATCCTACAGCTCTCATTTTTGGAGATTGCTCATTAAAAAAAAACAAAAACAACACAAACACCAAAACAAAACAAACCATTGCTTACTTTTGAACAATTAGGATCAAGAAACTCATATTCAGATTTCCCAGTTCCTCTAAAAGTTGTAGTAGATATGACATGTCAAAGGGTTAACCTCTTCCTTGTCACACATGTATCATTCTGCAGTGACAACACAGAAAACCTGCTTGCAGCTTAGACACGACCTTGGAGAGACCCAGCTACATTCACTCCTGTGATTGTCTACCATGGACTGATCCACCTGGTTGTCCAAAGATCCAGTAAATATTTGCATGCACCCAGTAAGGAAGTGGCACTTTCTGTGTAGAGCTGTTAACAAGACACAACATCTCAGCTCTGTGTCAACAGTGAAAAACAAACAGTGGCTGCTAATGGAGAACGTCAACTTTCATATAACAGCCAGCACTCAGCTACTCATGACCATGACCTACACGCCTTATCGCATTTCGATCTGCATTGTGAAGGCAGAATCTACCTTGGTGGCTGCCCACAGTGCAAGCTGTGTAGGCTCTCTGGCCCTAAAACAAGCTCATTGATTCTTCTGTGTTTCTTCTTGATCTGTTCCAAACTCTGTGATGGAAGAGAGAGGTATCTGTGGAATCATTGGTATCAAAAGCACTTGCCTGCAACCCAAGGGCAATCATGAGCATCACACACATTAGCGGTAGGAATTCAGCTATGTGAAGAGTGAAGAGTTAAGCTGCAAGGAGCTCTGTAAGCTTCAGCACTGAAAAGGTTGAAACGCATCCCAATTTCTTGAAAGTGTGAATACAGCATTTCATGACTGCTTTTCTGCCCAGCAAAAAGCCTATTTAAATACTGGCAAAGTTATTTTGTTGTTGTTGTTTTGTTTGTTTGTTTTAAACTGAGCTCAAGATCCCAGTCTGTCTTGGAGATCTACTGCCTATTCTTTTCCACTTAGTGAAGAATGAGCAAATTATTCATTCTGAACAAATACAGGATACCTTGTGTCCCAGTAAATTATATGTTAGCCAAATAATTAAAAATTCTTTGCTGAAGGGAACTTGTTTTAAACAAGAACTTAAACTGTGGGATTCATAGAGTTAAGAATCTAAAAAAAGAACTGAACCAGGATCTTGCAAAATCCTTAATTAAGACTTGATGTGTTACTACTCTTCTTAGTTGCTATTTTTTTCTGCAGCTTCCTGCATAAGGCACTTTGGGCTGCAGTTTCATACTGATCTACTAAAACTTTTCAGTAATAAATGACTTCACTAAATATCATAATATCAAGGTCGTTACACTATTAGCTTTGACTTGGAGTAAAAGTTAATTACAAATGAATTATCAGGGAAAGCTCAGAAAGTACTGTCATTTTCCTTTCCCAATCTGTTTCAGTTACATATAATGAAGATTTTCATAGGCTGACAAAAAAAAAAAAAAAACAACAAAAACACAACATAGTCTACGCTGTGCTAAGACATCCCAGGTTTGTAAAATTTCAGTAAAATCCTGTTATAGTCTTTGGCAGATTTTGGATCCCTACTTTAGCAACTCTGAAAAGCCATTTTATGACATCACACTGCACAATCCTAATTATGATGCAGACTATACATTAGCATAGAGTGCTAGGAATGTGAGCCAGATTCTGTTTTATTGTCTTCTATATACTTTTTATTTTAAGAGGAAACTGCCAAAACATGCAAAAAGAACAAAAAAATCCTCAGCAAAATAGTTTTTCAACAGATAAAGACTTAAATGATGAAAGAAGAAATGTTCTTTAATGAAAATGATTCATAGTCAAACAAGAGAACAGGTATAAAAATAAGTGCTTATAATAAACTGAGGAAAGATTAGAACAATAAGTACTTGGAATTCTTTCATGTTTGCCCTTTCACCCATAAAAGTTTCAGTTAGACCATTACAGAGTTCAGGTGTGACAGCCTAAGTGATAATTTTAAACCAAAGTGGGGGCAAGGAATTTTATGATCAATGTCTTGTAGTGGTTGGTGGCTTCAAGACTGCCAGTATGTAACACGCTATGGAGTAGAAATCAATATTCAGATCTGCAAGTGACAAAGATTGTATGGCACTTTACCAGGAACAAAATTCTCCAAAGAGCACGTGACAGACCGGGAGTAGAGCAAAGTTAGGGAGTCAAAGCTTCACTGTTCTCTGCACAGGTTTATCAAATGAACTTTGTAAAGTATTTCTTAAGTTCTCTGTATCTGGCCATCAGTACCACAGCTGTATTTTCTTTGCCTTCTTTTCATGGTTTCACAGAACCATAGAATAGTTTGGGTTGGAAGGAACACTCAAGTCCATCCAGTTGCAGTGTTCTACCGTGGGCAGGGCTGCCACCTACCAGATCATGCTGTCCAGGGCCCCATCCAACCTCGCCTTGAACATCTCCAAAATGGGGGCATCTACAGCTTCTCTAGGCAGCCTGTTTCATCCTCTTGAAATTCTTCAGAAATTCCTCCAAACATCTCATCTAAATTTCCCTTCTTCTAGTTTAAAACTGTCCTGCCTCACTCTGTCACTACCAGATATGTAAAAAATAGGTCTCCACCTGTTTTACAGGTTTCCTGCCTTTACCCATGAGCACTTACCTCTGCTGACCCATCCCAAGTCTCTCCTGCCTTTTCACTAATTCCCACACACTTCTGCAGTGGGATATATTCTTCTCAAGAACCACTGCCTCTTCCACATTTGCCCACTAGTAGATTCAGCAACACCAGCAGAAAGCCCAAATTATTAAGCCTTCTTGTGGAAGCAAGGAGATCAGGACAATGGAAAAATAATTGACATTCCATATCAACATTGATTTATTTCCAGGCTCTGAAAAGTAGAATGTTATTACAACTGTAGATTTTTCTGTTCCTTCAAACACAACATACAATTCTGACTGTGCTCCCTTTTTACTCCTAAGTAATTTCATACATTACATATTCTCTCTCTCATCTTTGCTCATCCCCCAACATTACTGTCTCCTCATCAGATCCCTTCTCTTATTTCCAACTGTTTGCATTTCAAGTTGTCTTCCTTCCTATAGGGTAACAGAAGGAGAAAGGGAAAACATAGGAACTCCCTCCATTCAATTTCCATAGCTCAAGACTAGCTACAAAAATGGCCTACCTTAACCTCTACTGCTGCATTCCATGACATTGTAGTGGCAAAGACTCTTAGTACACATTAGCTTGAAATTTACTGAAAATTAAAAGCATATAAAATTCCCAGTTTTTTTCCTCAGGAAAAGCATAGGAGGTACTGCTCTAGAGCCACAGTAATTCCCTGCCTCTCTCCCCACAGATAATATTTCAGGTCTATCGTAAATAATTAAACAACAAAACACTACAACACAGCTGAAGAATGCATTTTTCCAACTTTCATCTTCAGACGATTCATTATACTTCAGTTAAATCAGAACACAAAACTGAGCCAGAAACTCACAGAGAAAATTTTCCATTCAAACTACTTCTGTTTGACAACATTAAGACCTTAAAATGGGAGGTACTGGCATCTGGGCTGGTGCCTGAAAAAGCACAAAACATGATATAAATTATCATCAAGTATGAATGATGGTTTAGGCAAGAAAAAAAAATACACATTAAAGTGATTTGCATACTTAAAGGCAAAAAAGATCTCTTGGAGGACAGATGTTTTCTACTTTTCAACATTATCCCTATGTACAAAGTCAACCCTCTCTACATATCTTGCCCTTGCTCAGTGTAAATTAAAATAAACTATATCAATTTTGTAACAGATTATGGAATTTCCATGTACTGCGTATTTTTGTGTTCTCTCTCTAGATATGAAGCCATGATACATGCACTTGCTTTCTACTGAAAAATAACCAGTTTTCAGATACCTTATCTGTACTATGAAATCAGGCGAGGGGGAGGCTGACTCACATGCTTGTTGACAGACGTTGCAGCATTACAATGTAAGGAAATAAAGTAATGCAGGATTAACCAAAGTCTTTTCAGAGGCACTACTCCAAACTTTTCCTTGCTTTAAACAACACCTATAAAGTAGCAGTGACAACTCACTCTTCCCGCACACCAAATCTACAGGGCAACTACTTGATTTTTTCACAGCATATTGCATTATGCATTAACTAATTTACCAGATATGAATTACATATCGTTCTTAAACCTGTTTTTAGTTGCACTGGGAACAAGGCAACAACAAAAAGAATAGTACGTTGCAGTTTCATGTGAACAAACACATTTCACAAAATGTTTGAACAGGTCACAGTCTACTGCAGTTGATGATTAGAAATGCTGTTGTCAGTTATAGATGCAACATGGAGGCCATGCTTACCGTATACAATGTTTTTGTTACGGCTAATGTTTTGTTTCACTTTTGTCATAAATTTATAGAAAGCAAGTTTTCTTCTTAGGATGTTATTTACAGATCAAAATGGAGCAGAACGGACCCATCATTTAAATCTTTTGCAGTGTAGCTAATAGAAACCATCTGATTGAGAGTTGAGATATCTATTTGAATAAAGAGGGCCATCTCATGACATCCAAAATTTTAAAATACATGCACAAAAACAATTTTCCCTCCTTTTATACCTTTATACTTCTTGCATACTACTTGTATCATTAAACCTTAAAGACAGCCTGTTACTTCAATTAGTACTACTTCCATTTAATTTTCTTAAACTGCTGAAGTAGAGAAGACATGCCACCAGAAATAAGTTTGCCTATGAAGATCTGATGATACCAAGCTTAGAAAACAACAGCTATTAAATTCCACTTGCTTATTCTACTGCTTTCCCTGCTGCAGCCTTCTTTACAAAGGAAGGTGCAAGGCTGGTGTATCTGGTCCAAGCCACTAATACACACCTGTCTGGAGAGTTGAAGTTGGAAGAGAATAGCTGCTGCAATAAGACATTAAACAATTATTTTCCTGCTTATCAAGTTAAATACAAATTAAAACTTTTGTTTGTTTTCATTTGTTTTCCCCTGAAAGATCCAAGTCTAACTTCCGTTGTTTTGCCCAACTACTTCTATAGAACACAATGTTAAGAGAACAGGACAGAATAAAACCAGTCACGATCACTGCTGGATTCACCTTGTTATCAGTTAGGAAAGTAAGAACTATATCTACTTTCATGCTGCTGGTCAGGGAGCTGTAAGGACAGTTTCCTGAAGTTTAGATAGTTCTTGTGCCTCTTCAACATTCATGTTAGAATAGAATGAAGTGCTATAACATGGAACTTTCAAGAACAGAAGAAATAACTGAATTGGATTTGTCTTTTATTTGAGGTAGAAGTATCAAAATTGAACAAAAGTTCTGTGAATCTTAAGTTTCCAGAAATTGGAATCATATTTGTACTCACATGATTCTTATCATGCCTCTTTATCATACAACTAACCACAAGCACGCTAGTAATCATCCTTTTTTCTACCTTAAAACAAGACATTGTAAACGTTTTATTCTTGAAAGTATTTTTCTTACAGAAAGTAAGTATTGCACTGATTTCATAGGACTGCTGAATGTTAATCTTAACTTTCTATTTTTGCATTTATTCTACTTAGTTAATTCCTAATTAAGAGGCACAGAACTCAAATTTCTTAATGTCAGCTTAGACACTAGTCTTGCACACGGGTTCATGCATGCCCCCTTCCTCTCAGTGTACACTAAACAAAGTCATAAGTTTACTTCACATGGATGCTTGTTTGAAGTAGGCACAAGCTCCTGTAGGAGGCACATATTCTCAGGAACTCCTGACAGGAGATCCTGTTCTGTCCAGGCAAGGGCACTCATAGTAGCATTAGCCCTGCTTGTTTGTACAATCCTTCAACAGTAGTAACCTGTGCTAATTTTTCTACAGTTGCACACAGAAATTTTGGCACATGTTTAATGTAAGCAGGCCTGGTCTTGTATGCCTAACATAGGCAAGTCTCCAGCGACTCACTGAACCACTTACTTCCCTGGTTAAATAAACGCATGATTTCATTACATTCTTACAGAATGAAGAACAAAAAATCCTCCCTCAAAGTGCAGCCCTTATATTCTCAGCGTTTTCATCCAGCTGGACAGACTTCTTGATACTTCACACAACTCTATTAACGACCGCCTTAACAATTTTAAGAAAAAACTGAGAACACGGGCCTGAAATCATAAGGCAATAAGAAGCTACCTTCATTCTTACAGCTAAAACTGCAATGCACATGCTGAAAGCCCCCCTCCCTAGCCTTTATAAACTGCCTTCAAACACAACCGTGGGGCACAAACACAACAGATCAGCAGCCACCCCCAAACCTTCAGGCTGCTCACACCAAAGTGAGCATGCTGACATTTTCATGTGGTTGACTAACTTTTCTTTATGGCTATCATAAATTCAACTTGTTATAATTACTGTCAATAAAATTAATGAAATTACAGGCTGCTCAACAAAAGGAATATCAATCTGTAGCATTTTATTAGGTCAGTAAGACCTTAATTTATCACCGGTACACTTTGTGTAAGGCAGAGATTTGGCTCACGATTTCTAACTGTTGTAATTTCTTAAAGCTACATTCCAGGATCTTAGAAGCATCTAATATATTGATTCTGCTTGCATGATCAAGAAAAAGCTTCTCAAATTAAGCAGAACTTCTAAAAAAAACTTTCTACAGACTTACTACACCTTCGGTACTGAGCCAAATCAAAAAGAATAGTAGCTTTAAAAATAAATGCAGCAAATTTTCAATAACTGCTAGTTTGGGAAGGTATCTTAACCACAACTCTTTTTAAGAAGGGCTTGCAAAGCTTTGCACTTTGGAGCAGCATGAAAAGGTCTACACCACATTAGTTTCTTTCTTTATTGGAAAACAATAAAGACAATGCTGCATTCTTCTCATTTGTGATATTATATATATTTTCTATTACTGACCTAGAGTCACACAAAATCCTTTGCAATACTTTTAAAACATGGGAGCAACTCACATTCAAAAAAATAGAGCACAACCTCATTTCATCCATTGTCACGTTGCGTGAAGGAAAAAGGCTCTTGGTTATTACATGACCGACTAATAATTGCATTGCTCTACAGAGCCTTTGATTGGCACTGACCAGCTGATACTCTGATGCCAGAATTAATTCTTGAGCCTCAGACAGCATGAGCAATGTGAAATATAATGGAGTTCCATGTTTTGGGTGACCTTACTTTCAAAACTATCTGCTATTTCAGAATCTGCTTTACATTTTCAGCCATGTCCCAGTCACTGAAGAACTGTAATTTCACTGAAAGTCAGCAGGACTTAGAATTTATATTATGCAAAACCACAAACTGAATAAGTACAAAAAAAAACCCACCACTTAGGCCCATAGATTGTACCATTCAGTCAGACTTAAGAAAACCAATTTATTTGCTTTCTAGTGTCTTCTGATCTTGCTTTAATAAAAAGCCATCTTGGGCAGGTTATGTCCGGTGATCACAAGTTTCTGTCAGCAGCCCTGGCTCAGTGAAATAACCAGCTGCTGTTCACTAGAATGGTAAAGGATAAATGATAAATCTTATTATTTCAACATATACATGTATTTATTATTAATATTACAGCCTTCAGATATCAGCAGAAATGAGATAAATTTATTGTACCTTTACTTTGCATGGATTTGAAGAGAAGAATTTTGGCAAGAATTCTGTTTCCCATTTGAAGATTATCTTATATTTGCAAATACAACTGTTGCTGCAGACTGGCAATATAGGTGTATCTATATGGGAAGAAAATACCAACACTAAAATTTGTTCCTTTTTGTGAAGTTCACACACAGCAAAAAATTAATTATATCTGCTTTCTGTTGTGCATATCCATTAGCTAAGGATAACCCTTTCCCTTCCCAGACCTATATCTGCAGGATCTGAAGATGCCTCTTTTCTCTCCCAGGAGCACAGGATATCGTCTTGAAGTACTCCTTCATCTATTAACACTCACTTTGCAGACCAGTCCCAGCCATAATGAGGAGAGCAAAGTAGATGAAGTAGGGACCAGTGATTTTTATTTTTTCCCTTGTGTAAACATTGATTTTAGTTATTATTAAGTTCAGTTAGTTAGGAGTAAGGTTCTTATTTCTACAGTGTTTACCTCGTTGCCAGGTTTACTTAAAGAAGTATGGCAATTAAAAATAAAGCATCTCCTAACCTAACAGTATGCAAATTTACCTGCTGTAGGACACGATACATTGCCCTACCTACTGCAAATGAGGAAGATCTGCAATACTCCACAGTTCTCTGAATGCAATTAGATTCTATTATAATAGAATGCAATTCTATTTCCATTTAGAAAACCGTGCCATAAAGACAAAATTCTTCCTTAATGTGTGCGGGTTTTTATTCATTTGGTTTGGTTTGATTTTTTCTTATTTTTTTTTGTCTCCCAAACATTCTCAGGTCAAATCTCAATAAAAAGGCCAACATGTACTGATAACCTAGGAAGGAACACCAAAAAAATTATGAGAACACTTTAAGAGAGAGCAAATCTGTTGTACAGTGAAGAAAATCCCTCCTAGCTCTACTGATTAAGGACTGCCAATGACTGCCTAACCACAACAGCAGTCATGACTGGAGTTGCCATAGTAATCAATGTTCCAAATAAATAAATAAATAAATAACCCAAAAAACAAAAAAACAGCCCCCAAGCCCCCAACTATGAATATCAATAAAACTGATTTAAAAATACTTGGACAACACTTCTTCTCGAAGACTTGATTCTTCATCTTTCTTTTTTTTTTTTTTTTTTTTTTTTTTTTTTTTTTAAGAAGTAATAATAGAAAGATTTTCACTTTAGAGGAAAATACTTCATTCTGTACCATTTAATTCAATTTCGTAAGAAAAATAATCTCATAGGCTCCTCTATAACTACAAAAAAGGAACTACAAAATTGCAATGAAAAGCAACTTATCACTTCTCTCATGGCTATTTGCCTTTTAACTACAGAGAAGCAAAGCCTTCTCCACTTCAGTTTTAGAATGCTGCTAGCACAGTCTCTCTAAGGAAACACTAGAGTGTTTAATTTTAATAATTTTTGGTGTGCTTCTCAATACTTGTTCGAGCTGAAACATTTTGAGCTCTAAGAAAAAGCTTTTTTCTTAGGTGTTGGCTTTACTGCTTGGGAGAGTTTATCAAGCAAGGTCACATTAAAGAGTGCTAGGTTACGTCCTCAGATAATTATTTAATTTAGAACAATGAAGCTGTGTTTGGAAATTATACCTGTCACTTTAAAATATGCCTCCTCCTGATTTAACACTGATTCATGGCACAAGACCCAGTTTTAAAATTAAGTCAGAATGAAAGCAGTGCTTTTTAAATGACAAGTCAACTGAACCTGAGTGATTTCAGTGAGAGTTATTTGTAACTGTCATAAAAACCTGATGTTTATATATATATTTATTATATATATATAAAAATATAATATATATATATAATAATATATATATAAATAAAGAAAAAGCGTTACAGTGATTTTTCTTTTCCTCTTGGAAAAGAAAAGGAAAGCAAGGAAAACATGTGAAAATTATCTTTTAGTGAAGTAGAAAAAAATTGAAAAATTTTGGCAGCACAAGGATTTTATTAGGCATAAAGTAGCAGCACTGAGAAGACCGATTGAGAGACCAAGTAAAAGAACTAGTATAAAATAAAGAATATGTTCCAAAAAGTTTATACTTCAGCAAGTCCTAATCACATCATAGCAATATATACATACATATATTTATTTAAGCTATTTGTTTTCTGCTCGGGCTTTTTTGTAAATCCTATCATATAGCTGTTTTGCTTATTCTGAAGATATGAAGATTCAGAAACACTCTGTAAGAAATGGTTAGACATTGGAACAGAATGCCTGGGGAAGTGGTGGAGTCATTGCTCCTTGAGGTGCTTAAGGAAAGGGTAGATGTAGTACTTAGGGACAAGGTTTAGTGGGCAATATTGGTGGTAGGTGGATAATTGGACTAGATATCTTAGAGGTCTTTTCCAACTTTAATGATTCTATGATTCCATTCAGTTTTGCAGTTGTCCTGCAGACTCTACTGAAGAATAATTGTGGTTGACAAAATATATATGAAGGAGACTTACTTACTTTGCATCTCTCCATACATTTTTCAATATTTACAAAAATACACAGTTGTTTTCCAAGTTCAGATTCCTATGTGCTGTGAAGAGCATATGGTACCTAACACAGATTTGTATTCCTGCAATCACCATGCTAGTAGTATGCCATTTTCAAACATGGCATACATGCCCTTCTTCTGACGACTTGTGAACCGAGATGCTGATGCTCTAGGATACTGAGACCTCTAAAGGCTGAACCTGAGCTGAAAGAGAAAGATTCCTAACTTTCATTTTAACCTTCACTGACATTATCAATGTTAGGCCTAGAGAGGTGAGCGAATTAAACACAACTGATTGCACCACAAATAGCTGTCTCTCACTTATTTTGTTGTTTTAGCATTGTAGTTTCAGAGGCTTTCCCCTGCATTATTACGTAATTTCATTAACAGACCAAAAGTAGGTTTCAAGGTTCTAGAATGGAGGAGATAGTGATCACATCACTACAGGGATAAATTGTCATATTTCTATAAGTCGTTTGGTAGGCAATGCATGTTTGCACCGAAACAGAATACTTTCAAGTTACTGCTACTTTCTAGTAACTAATACTATGTAGCAGTACTTCAAAACATGATGTATTTCAGATGTTGGATCTTGCATACTTTATAAGCAGAAATTTCATTTGGATAATAATTTTGTTCTTGAAATAATACCAGTTGAGTCTGTTATCTGGAGAAAATCCAGGAATGAAATGAAAAAAGCTCACTCCAGTAGGTTGGAGTAGCAGCATAAAGTCATGTTATTCTTTCTGTAAGCAGAAAGCTACTGTGGGAAAAAAAATATTTCTCAACCCAACTGTTTAAAAGAATGCAACACCAGACAAAATACGCTGCACTGAGATGACACATCTACTGTACATCCTCTGGCAAGCAGGCCCAATATCCTAGACAACACATAAACAAGTGTCTTTTTACAGAGGGACAGAACGGCTCCAGTTCCAAATCATAGCTTTCAATAACAAAGCAGGGAAGTGAAAACTCCAGTTTATTTACAAAGCGTACGTGCTACAAATGACAGAGATAAAAGCCTTTCCGAGAAGAAATTCAAGGAGCATGTTAGCATGTAGCCTTATAATACTCCCTTTGATATTCATTAGAAATAGAGACATATGTGTAACACAAATCAGTTGTAAAACTAGGGCAAAATGTATTTGAAAACTTCAAAAAAAAATTAAAGAGTATACTAAAAGTAATTAAAGCATATTGATGTACAAAATTAAGCTTTTCTAGAGACTGCAATTCTAGCTCTTGATAGAAAAAAATTACAAGGTTTTTCTTGGCTCAGTGCTTTTATGGGTCAACTGCGAGGACAACATAAAAGTCAACAGGAGTTTCACACAGGGATGGAGGAAGAAGGAGGCTGCAACAGGAAGGAGAATGTGACAGAGAAGAGCAGAGGGAAAAATAAAATAGTTCTACATAGTTTGCACCTTCTGAAACAATCTTTTGGGTGAAATTTCACCATGCAGTATTTTTTTTTTTTTTTTAAGTTACATAGACTTTTTTTTCATTTTTATCTTTCTCTAGGAGTGTATTTAAAAAAGACAAAACGAGCAAAATCCTAACACATGTTTTCTGCACGCTCAACCTAGATAGTCATACATTCCACCCTTATAATCCATGAGAAAGTCTAGGCTACAAAACTGTGAGTGCTATAAAATCAGTTTTTCCAAGTTCTCCTGGACAGAATTGGAACTTACATGGACTTGCAAAACGTTCTGGTGTCTTTTAGAACATTTTTCTGCACCAGAGAGGTCAGTCTGACACTAACTCTTAGATACCAATAGGATCAACGTAGTCAACTGATTTCTCTTAATAGAATATACCCAACCATTTCTTTCTTTATCAAATGGCTACAGCACATTGTTTATACAAGTATATTTTGTGCAACTGTAGTTATTTCTCTGAAACTACAGGGAAGTCTCCTACCACCAATTCTCAGCAGCACAGGAGCTGGCTTTAACAGATTTGACCTCGTTTCCTTCTTGTTACCAAGGCTGAGTGGAGAATGGCTAGGCACACTGCTGAAAAAGATCTTCACAGTGCTCTTGAAAACAGAGCTTGTATCTGGCTGCACAAAAACCATAGAATTGCAGAATCATAGAATTGCTCAGGTTGTAAAAGACCTTAAAGATCATCAAGTCCAACCACAACCTAACCATGCTACCCTAACTCTAACAACCTTCCGCTAAATCATATCCCTGAGCACCACATCAAAACGGTTTTTAAACACACCCAGGGATGGTGAGTCAACCACCTCCCTGGGGAGCCTATTCCAGTGCTTAACCACCCTTTCTCTGTAAAGAAATTTTTCCTGACATCCAACCTAAACTTACCCTGCCGCAACTTGAGGCCATTTCCCCTCGTCCTGTCACCCATCACCAGAGAAGAGACCAAGCCCGCTCTGACTGCAATCGCCTTCCAGGTATTTGAAGAGAGCAATAAGGTCTCCCCTCAGCCTCCTCTTCTCCAGAGAAAATAGCCTCAGTTACTTTAGTCACTTCTCATAGAGCATACCCTCCAAGCCCTTCACAAGCCTTGTTGCCCTTCTTTGGACCTGCTCCAGCACCTCAGTGTCCTTTTTATATTGAGGTTCCCAGCTGTTCTTCAACTTTCCCCAGCTACGTCAGAGTGGGAGTTTAAACCAGCTCTCTACTCCTACCTCCCAGCCAGGGTTGGGGCTTTCATCTCCCCAGCATCCCTGTGACTTGCCTTTGGGATCTGTATGATTTTTCCATTTCACTGTCAGACCTCCTTTTTGTCCAATCCAGGCCTTTTCTGAGGAAAAGGTTAAAAGTAGGAACTCTGTGTGTCCACATTAGCCACAGCCCAGCTGCCAGCAAGTGTGAAGGTCTAGGTTCTTCCAGGGGTCAGTCAGACCAAAGCTGTCTGAGTTTTGTGCTTGAAGCTGAAATTTGACCTCTTTGTTCCACATGCATTCCTGCAAATTTACTACTCAAACACAGAATTGATCTTACTGAAAGTTCCTAATCCAATTTTGTTATTAAAAACCCATGTAAAGACAGGAATTTAAAAAATTGGCAACCAAGACCCTCTTCTTTCATCATAAATACTTAAATGGTGGAAAAAACAGCAGCAGAAATTCCTGAGACTTTCTCTACAATTAAAAAAAAAGAATTGAAAGCTTATGGTATTTCACATTTGGCTCTCAGATAACAAAAGTACAGCATAGCAGAAATCGTTTTGTATAACCTGCTGTGTATCACCTTATTTTTGGACAATGGCACACTGACTGCTGCTGCTTTATAGGAAACTATGTTTAAAAGCTAATTATATTTAAGATATTCCAAGGAGAGTAGCCAGAAGAGAACATAAATGACATAGTTTTCTTCCTGCCATGAGACACCAGCAGGAGCAAAAGTATGTTGTGATTGGGATTTTAACGCAGTTCAGAAGCCTGCTGCCTGAGATAGTTCTGTGATTACGTACCCACTGATCTGTTTCCCCTCCGTGTTTATGTTGGAAGGATGGCATGCTATTTCGAAAGAAAGAAAAAAAGTGGTTTGCAAAGGAAACTGTAGCAACTGCTCCTGATTTAGAGTAATTTAACATTGAAGTATATAAGCAGAACGCACAAGTCAAATGTCAAAATAATAAACGTGCAACAAATAATGCTTTAATGCTTTCAAGCTAGATCGTGTAGTATTATAGTCCTGAAGGTAACATGAGTTTTCCCCTGGACCCTACAGGACTCTGAATTACACCTTACATTCAGAGCCTTCAGGATGTCATGGGCGGATGAAATATGCTATTAATTTGTAAGGAGAACAAAATATTTCCTTCAGACCACAGGTCAAGCATTCTTGCCGGTGCATACACAGGTACAGCCATTTCTTCCACTCACATTTTTCCCCATTTTCGAAGTTGAACTATTGATCTACTGTGCTCCCAGTATTTCTTCTGATCTGGGCAGTTCCTTTGGTCATCTCTATGGTGGAGAACTTAAAAGAGCATCAGAGTTTTAATGACACTGCACAGCACTCGGGGCAGGGAATGGTCTAATGCTAAACAATGAAATATAGCCCAGCGTTAGACAAAAAACTCTTGGATGCTCTGACACTCCAATATCTTGAAATAAACTTAATTTAAAATTGATAAAAATAAAAAGTGATGGCTATGAGTTTTTTAAATAAACAGAATCTCATTAAAGCTTGTTCCCAGATTTCACACTTGCTCCAAGGGACTCCAAAACACAGAAAAATCACAATTACTGGGTTTCTTTTTCTCTGTAGTCATAACACAATTAAAAAAAAAAAAAAAAAAAAAAAAAAAAAAAATTGGGTTAATTTTTTTATTTTATAATAAAAAAAAAAAAAAAAAAAAAAAAAAAAAAAAAAAACTAACTGGGGAAACTGTAGTAATTTTAAAAGAAGAACGAAGAGCTCTAATCTAATAACTCATCCTGTTTCTGGATAAACTAACTCTTCCTAGTATGAGCACCAAAAACATTGGTCAACATCTTCTTTACAACAGTCGAGAATTAAAACTGCTTACTAAACAGATGGACCCAAGATTAAATAAACAAACAAACCACTGAGGTCTTTAGTTAACAAAGAGGAATTTGGACAGATGAACTTTTGAGTAACATTCTTTGCTTCAGTTATGGTAGGATATGTATAGGCACTGAAGCAGGATAGGTGAAGTCTTACATTATATAAGGAAGGCTTACAGAATCACAGAATTGTAGAGTTGGAGAAAACCTCAGGAGATCATCTGTTCCAACCCTTGTGCTAAAGCAGGTTTACTACAGTAGGTTACACAGACAAGCATTCAGTCAGGTTTTGAATATCTCCAGGAAGAAGAGACTCCACAGTCTCTCTGGGCAGCTTGTTCCAATGCTCTGCTGCACTCAAAGCAAATAAATTATTCCTTATGTTCTTATGGAACTTCCTGTTTCAGTTTGTGCCCATTGCTCTTTGTCCTCTTGATAAGCATCACTAAAAAGAACCTGGTCCCAACTACTTGACACCTGCCCTCTAGGTATTTATAAATATTGATAAGATCCCCCCTCAGTCTCTTCCAGACTGAACAGTCCTAAGTCTCTCAGCCTGTCCTCATAAAGCAGATGCTCCAGCCCCTCATCATCTTCATGGCTCTCCACTGGACCCTCTCTATAACTTCTCTGTCTTTCTTGAATTGAGAAGCCCAGCACTCCAGATGTGGCCTCTGCAGGGTAGAGTAGAGGGGGAAGAAAACCACCCTTAGCCTGCTGGCTACATTCTTTTTAATGCTCTGTAGGATACCACTGGCCCCTCTGACTACAGCAGCACACTGCTAGCCCATGGCCAACCTGTTGTCCACTGGGACACCCAGGTCCCACTTCGCAGAGCTCCTTTCCAGCAGGTCAGCCCCTGACCTGTACTGATGCATGTGGTTTTCCCTGCCCAAGTGTAGGCTTCTGCACCTGGTCCCTGTTGAACCCCATAAAATTCCTTTCCACCCAACTCTTCAGATCTTGCTGAATGTCAGCACAGCCTTCTTGTGTATCAGTCATCTAATGTATGAACATAAAGTCTCTGAAAGCACCTGAAATACTGCTTATATTGCTTCAGTTCACATTGCAAATCACTTTCACTCCTATCTTATACAGTCATGACACCACACTATTCGTAGATTAACTACAAACAAGAATGTAACTCCAAATATTACAAGCCTGAGGCATCCAACACCTGCTGTTAAGACCACTACCTGACAGATAAATGTGCATGTTAGATAAAAACCATGCTTAAGAAATATTTATCTTCTGTACAAATATTTACTCTCAAGGAAGTGTGACAACAACCGCCTTTGTGAGTTAAGCACAAAAAAACAGTAATTCTAATGGTGTTCAACAGGAGGGAGAAGAGATCCATTTTAGATCCAATTGTGATAGGATCTAAGAGATCATATTTGGTAATTTTCACAGAAAATACTGTTGTTCAGCTGAATATAAGAAGGAAGCAACAAAGATGCATGAACTTCTTCAGCAAAAGACAGAGGAAAGTCCCTACACTGGAAGAGACTTGACTTGAAATAGTTCCTACAAAAAAAACAAGGTCAGCAATCTGCAAGGTAACTGCTGTTCAGCTAGTCACAATACTATGCTATAAATTTAAACTTCTCTGAGACCCAAGCAAGATCTCACAGACACTGACTGAAAGTTAATAGCTTTCTGAAGCTGGTACATGTGAGTCAAAGTCACGTCTGAAAGCAATCGTCCTTGCCCAAAGCTGAAAATAAGTCCTACTGTAAAACAAATGTAATTATGTCTATGCAGGAAGGAACACATCCAGAACGATCATGAAGTTGGTTGTAATCAATGACCTTTTCCGAAATACCTTGAACTCTTTCTTTTGTTGATGGAACTTTCTAAAAGTATACAGGGAGCCATAGGTTTCTGGCTTGTACCCATTTTAAACAGTGCTTATCGCTCAGTGCTACAATTTGTTATCAGATGACCCTGTGCTCATATACAAACACAACCACTATCAGGCACAGACAGGCTATAATCTGGCAATAACTTTAAAAAACATTAACAAACACAATGTGTAGGGAATATTAATAAACTCAAGGAATTCTGGCACAGAATAAGACTACTAATAAGCATTTAGAGGGAAGTACAGTAGGACATGATAGAAGTCCATGTTAACTCAAATTCTATTCCTTCTGGCATAAACTATCCTAAGTCACTACTATCACTTGGAGCATTGTCTTTAAAGCAACTCAAAATCCTTTTCCTTTATCCAGCTTTTGAAAATGTAATAAATACCTTGCTTTATAGAATTCTGTTGCATCTAATGAGTTAAAGCACAGATATGAGTACAGAATCAGTCATTTTACCATAAACATTATTCATACTTTGGATGAAGTCCCTTTCTCTAGCAAGTGTCATATTAGTGTACAAGACAGGATAAATATTCTAATTTTCACAAGTCTTCAGTATCTGTAAGAGGAGACACATTTTTTGAAAACTACTCCCAAATAGGAAGCAGTAGGAATAGGAAGCATTCAAATTTCAGAAATTATCAGCAGTGATCCTAGTTCATAGTGTGTCTTAGTTTCATAATCTCTCCTAAGAATATATTCTCAAAAATGACATTTCACTGTACTAGCCTGCAACAGAAAGTCAATGAATCATTGTCCATTTACTCTGAAGTGGGGATTATTTCCCTCCCTCACAAGAATATCGTGGAAATAAAATCCAGGAATGACTATACAGTCATTTATGTATTTGTCCAGATGCAAGTTCATTGGCCTTGACCATTCTATGGGTAGGATTAAATTTCCATTTTCATCTCTGTTTATCCAGTCATCTGGCAAAAAGTGGGAGGCCCACACAGTGTTGCTGCTCACACCATACCCAGCCATGGGATCCAAAGCTCACAATGCAACTGAAAGTTGTAACTGGAAACTAGGGCATGGCACAGTGATAGGACAGATATGTTCAATATCTAACCTCAGAAGCAGCACATACAATTTCTTTCTTTATTGCTAATATGTTAAGAGATCATCCTACTGTCTCCCTCTAGGTTTTTGGATTAAACTCCGCATCCCATTAATATTATATTATCAAAATCCAAAACCATTAGTTAGCACATGTGGGCGGCATTAATCAGGCTATTAGGAATTATGCTTACCAAGTGTGGAAATAAATGAGATTCCATTTAAATGGTGCTATTTCTTCCCAACCTTATCCCTCAAGAGTTCCTGGAGAACTTCATGCTTTGACATTTTAGAGATAGGCATACTTAAGAGAGCATGGAATACTTTAAGCCACTCAGTACCATTTTTCCTTGATATGTGAAGCACATTCCTTTTTCTTTTATTTTCTTCTCTCTTTTTTTTTTAGGATCTCAGTAGTTTGTCTGAATCAACATCTTATAGAGAAGAGTTTGATTTTAAAGAATACAATCTCTAGATCAATAATTCATGCAGGCATTTTAATAAAAATGCTCTTCTCTCATCATTACCATGATGTCACTGATTAGAACTGACTAATCAGGAAGGAGGCTATGCTTAAACTGGACGAGGTTATGACTCATCAAATGTATTATATTTTTTTCTGCTAAGGAAAGACCAGATGGGGAACTCCCACTCAGAAATTATTTCTTTAGCAAACCAAAGAGAGATGCCAAGGTGTCTGCCCTGTCTGCCTTGTCACGTACATCAGTAGACTGCACCCATGCAATAAATCCATTCATTGTCTTTTGTCAAGTTATAATATTTATATTATTATTGCATGCACAAGTCTTACAGCACTTTTACAAACACGGAAAAACAAAATTCTTCCCTAGAGACACTTGTTATCTAATACTATCAAAAAAAAAAAAAAAAAAGAAGGCAGAGAGATAGTCACATTATTTACATTTACAAGTGGGTGTATGCAGGCATACAGTTTTTATTAAAAGGAATATCCCCAAACCTAAGTATTCAAAGTATTCAAAATTACAAGAATCAAAATATTATGTGGTAAGAGGAAGGAAGATTCGCCAAAACCTTTTCATTAACTTAAATATTCACCTGAATAGAGACTACAGAAAGTTCGTATAAGGAAAGTTAAAAAAAAATAAAAATAAAAAAGAAGAAACAACAAAATAAAACCGAATGGCATGTAGGATAGTATGTGATGCATAATAGCATAAAAGTAGTTATTTTTATTCTGCAAATCTATAGTTCAAGAAAAAGTTAATATTTGATAAGATTTATTTTTCAATTAATCACAGTGATTTAATAAAAAAAAAATCTAAATTCAGTTAATTTTAAAATAACAATTTAATTAACCATGCTATTCTTTCCCTCAGACTTTGTTCCCTAGGGGTGAACTCAAGATAACCAATTTCCTAAAACCAATTTGATTTATGTCTCTTTACATCAAAATATTGCTCTTATATTCTAAAATGCCTCTCTAATTTACACTAATTTACTTTGATGATTTTAGGAGAGTTGATGTGAAATTTTAATTCTTTTCATTTATGTAAAAATATTCTAGTACATTTCACCTTAGTAGAGTCAGTTCAGATATATTCTAATAAAGCTAAACATGGAAATTAACACTTTAACCTTGCAAACTAAATTACACAATAATACAACTGATCTAAATTTTATTCAATGTGAACTCCTCATTTAGGACCATAAATTGAGCCTACTTCATGTGAAAGATAAGATTCTCCAACAATCCAAAAATCCACAGATAAGCAGAAGTTATTAAATAAGAATAAAATGAAAATATCACATTTATATAAGGTGGAAATCATTAATATTATGTCTGATTCTCAAGAGTACATTTCAGAAGAAGACATTAAAGGTTTGGCCATCGTTTTTAAAAGTACAGGAATAAGTTGATGTTGGACACTCTAGAGGAAGGGACTGAAAAAGCAGCTCTAGATTTCTTCTAAGAAACGTTAAATATTTTAGCTAGAAATATTTCAAATATTGGATAACTAGAACCCAATGAAAGTCAGCATATCCGGAATACATCCTTAACTTATCCATTGGAGTACATGGCCTAGTGACATCCTTATTTCTATATCACTGTGATTAGGCTGAACAATGATTGCTTTTAAGGTGTGTTAATTCCACAATTTGCATAAGTTATTATTAATGAATGTTCTGTAAAAAAATACTTTGCTCCTTAGGGGTATTTGAACATATTATTTCAACATATAGTTGTGGCTGAATTGTTTCATGGGGCTTCGTGGCTACTTGGGCAGAGCACAAGTTGCACTGTACTCATTTCTTTAGCAAACCCAATGTTTTACTTCTTAAAACTTAAAGATTTATTCAAATCTGTGCTGCTTGATCTTGTCAGCTTAAGACAGTAGAATCATTCTTTTCACATCCTACAGCCTTATTAGGTCTAAGAACCCCATGATGGCACTTCTTAGGACCTGAAAGAATCTGAGAAAAGCTGCGGTGTGAGGGGAAAATTGCAGCGCTGGGGCTGCAATTACACTGAGTTCTGATGTGCCATTCTCATTTCTTGTACCTACAGACCCACTTTAATATTCTTTTTTTAAAGTGCTCTTTTTTTTTTTAAAGAGCAAGCAGACAACCAATCCTCAACCAATTTAAACTGCCACAAGGCTGTCAAAGTTATTGCAATGGTGATTTCGGCATCCCAGGAGATGCATTTTCAGACCATAGAAAAGTCAACCAAGAAGAAACAGTTTTCTTTTCCCTTTTTCCTTTTTTTTTTTTTTAAATTTTTAATCTTCTTTTCTCTATTTTGAAAAACATGTCCAAAAGAAAAACATCAGTAGGAAATTATTGAGTGATCTACAGATGCTAGTTGTTTGCAAATGTAAATGTGAGAATATTTCCATTTATGGAATTGAAATGCATTCCAAGTGGCACAGCCAGTACAGTTTCAAGCTTTTTGCAGTGATAAGACCAGCACAGGAAGCCATGAGAGGCCAGGAAGGAAGTACTATCAGGCCAGAGAGGGGACCCAACAGCAGCAGTGGAGCTCTTGTATTTAGGCTATGTAACAGCTGCACTATTTTTCAGAGATAAACAGCTGCAAGTGCAAAATCCCAGCTCCTGTCTCTTTAAACTCACTGGGGAGAGAGGAAAAAAAAAATCCTTGTTTGCCTTTTGCTTTTAGGAGCTTTCTAAGGGAAGAAGAGGAAGGCAACAGGGAAAGTACTTTTTCGCATAAACATTTCTTCTGGGATGCAGACCAGTTTGTTTATAGCAATTCAGTTTGACCCTAGGCATGCTAAAGGAAATGGCTTTAGTATCAGTTTTGATCTGTTATGGCAGAGGTGACTCCAAGAGGTTTAGTTTACACTGCTGTTTCCAAACATCACCTGCTTCCCAATATTTCCCAATGGGAAAAAGGTCAGGGAGCAAGTTAAGTAAAAAGGCAAAACTCTTACAAAGTTTGGCTTGTAAAAGAGCTGTGCAGGAGAGTGAGGATTGTTTCTTAGAGTGTAGGATTGTTTCTTAATATTACGAGTAGATAGAGGAGTTCAGATGAATGCAGCTGATAAATCATTTTTTCATCCCGTGATGTGGCTCTATTTACATGTTCTTCCTTCTCAATTTCACAATAAAAACATTTTACATTTCACTTTGCAAATAAGAGAGAGAAACAATAGAAGAGATATTTGCCTGCTACAGTGGATCTCTCACTCCTTATTTTACTTTTTGTTGTTGAGGTTTTGCTCTGCTGTTCATCTGTACATGTGTCAGGATAACTTGGCAGTGTGCCTTTTGGTAGTTCTGAGGGGGAATCTCTAGGGAATAAGAGACACTGAAAAAATAACATCCTACAGTACCCGATTTCTACCAGAACAGCCATGAAAAGAGGACAGTAGTCATAATGACAAATCAGAGAGCACTAACATTTTGCCCTAGATTTCACTCATACTTAATTACCTTTTTCAACTAGCCTAGATCACGCTAGGGTCTTTCTTAGTCCAATCACAAATTTTATAGAACTTCCTATATTTTCATGGTTTTAAAAAATCAGCATTCCCCTCTCAAAAAGTTGTTCTTTACAAATGTTGCCCACACGAATTTAACTACAGTTATAACCTAAGTCACAGAATCACGGAATTGTAGGGGTTGAAAGGGGCCTCTGTTTCCTCTGGTGCAGAACTTCCTATGCTCAGGTTTATGGTCTGTCCCCACAGACCGCTGAAAAGAGGCTGGCCATGTCTCTTTGTCTCTAAAACTTAAGATATTTATAAACATTAATCAGATCTCCTCTCAGTCTTCTTCTCTTGAGGCTGAACAGACCCAGGTCGCCCAGCCTTTCCTCATAGGAGATTTGTCCAAGGCCCTTTATCATTTCTGTGGCCCTGCACTGGACTGTCTCTTCAGGAGATCCCTGTCTTTTTTGGACCTGGGAGCCCAGAACTGGATACTGTACTCTAGGTGAGGCCTGACCAGGGCAGAGAAGAGGGGAAGAATCACCTCTTTTGACCTTCTGGCCACACTCTTTTTAACGCACCCCAAGATTCCATTGGTTTCTTGGCCACCAGAGCGCACTGCTGGCTCATGGCCAACCTGTTCTCCACCAGGACTCCCAGGTCCTTCAATGCAGAGCTTCTCTCCAGCTGGTCATGCCCCAGCCTCTACTGATAAATGTGCTTATTCCTTCTCAGGTGCAAGTCTGTACACTTGTTTTTGTTAAACCTCATCTGGTTTCTTACTACTCAGCTCTCCAGCCTGTGCAGGTCTTGCTGAAAGGCAGCACAGAACTCAGGCACTTCAGACACTCCTCCCAGCTTTGTATAATCACTGTACATGCTGAAGGAGGTTACCATCCTACCAAAAAGTCATTGATGAAGATATTGAACAAGACCAGACCCAGCACTGACCCCTGGGGAACACCAGTAGCCAAAGGTCTCCAACCAAAGACTGCACCACCAATCACCACCCTCTGAGCTTGGCCAGTCAGCCAGTTCCCAACCCTCCTCACTCTCCACTCATCTATCCCACACTTTCTCAGCTCCTTTATCAGGATTTCATGGGAGACAGTATCAAAAACCTTGCTGAAGTCAAGGTAGACAACATCCACTGCTACCCAACATCCCTGTCTACCCAACTGGTGATGCCATCATAGAAAGCTATGAGGTTGGTTGAGCATGAATTCCCCTTGTCAAAGTCAGTCAAAGTAAAAATACAAGGCCATATTCCAACAATGACATGACTTTCAGGCATAGGGAGACTTCAATTTTGCTACTATTTTATGTTTATATTGTTAAGTAGAAGCCAAACAATTGTACTAGGCCACCTAAAACATAAAAGTTGAAATCCAGTACCCACTGAACTTAATGAAAACAGGATATTAAAAATAGTACTAGCTCCAAAAAGCTGCCTAGAAATACAATTACTCACAGTAGTAAATTTTTGGGATTTGGTCCCAATTAGGTGCAGAGGAACTAATTACCAATTAAGGAACCAATTAAGTGATGAGACTGCTCAACTACACTCCCTTAAGTTATGAAATAACAATAAAGATGTTTATCCAAATTATAGCAAATGTAAGATTTGTACACTAATCACCACAATTCTTTTCCTATAGGAAAAGCAATGGCAACAGCAAAAAGAAAAGCAAAGAACATAAATTCAACCTGACTCCTTTATTTTTTTTTTCTTCTCAGCCATAGGATCATCATTAGTTTCCTGTGAAAACAGGAAATTCTTTGGGAGCAACTCAAGTGAAACCTTTCCAAGGGTATGAAATTCGTTAAAAGAAAATAAGCCATGTTTTCAGCAAGACCAAGCAGTATCTTACCCTCCTTGAGGAGCTGCATACTTCAGGCGCTTTACTTCTTCAGTTAAATCCAGTAGTTTTATTATACACTGCTACTGTATTTGTACATTTCCAATTGAGTAAGCAAAAAAGTGCAATGCAGGGAAAGATAAACAGCTTTTTCTGAGGAGATTACAAGTACACAGAGCAGAGAATGTAAGTCAAACTCAATATATAGGTAAAGAAGCTTTATCTACATACACAGTTTTATTAGTTCTGGTTGAATTTTGTGGGTTTTCTGTTTGTTTTTGGGTTTGTTTGTTTTTTTTTTTTTTGAGAAAACTGCTTATTGCTGTTTTCACAGATTTAACTGATAGCATCAAATTTGAGGAAAAAAAAAACAACTTGGAGATGCATTTGTGTTAAAAGAGAATTTAGTTTGAAAATAAATAGATTTCTAAGGAGTGGAATAAAGTGAAAAATAGAAGGTATCCTTGAGAGAAGCAAAAGAGGGATGGGAAGTGTGAAGCTGGAATGCGCTGGCAGAAGTATCAATCAAGACCAGCTGTGATGCCTATGAGGAATGATCATCCAGCAGTGACTAGACAGGAGACACACCAAAACTATGGCTGCCCATATAAAACATTACTGTTTAATTGTCTTCTCTCACATATGGAGAGGCTTTGGAACAGGCTGCCCAGGGAGGTGGTGGAGTCTCCTTCTCTGGAGATGTCCAAGACCTGCCTGGATGCCTACCTGTGCGACCTGCTGTAGGGAACCTGCTTTGGCAGGGGGGTTGGACTCTATGATCTCTGGAGGTCCCTTCCAACCCCTACAATTCTGTGATATCTTGTCACTGCGTTCTTTGGTCAGTGCCTCTCTTTTGTTATGTTTGTGTAGGTCTTAGTACCTTAGGGCTACAAAGCAACATAAATAAGCATTTAAAAAAAAAAAAAAAGTACAAGAAGACAACTTTTATAGTTTACTTCTATCACTAAAATATTACACTGGAAAGAAAAAAGATCCAGGAGGTAGGCTAGGAAAACAACTGTAGATATTGCATTATGAGTTATCATAAAGAGATTAGAGGCAATTTAAATGACTTTATTTCAGGAACATAGCCAACATTCAATATATGATGCATTTCAAAGCCCCAGCTCCCATATCTAAGACACCATTATTTTTAGAAACCTTCATTATTGAGTTGCTGAGTAGAACAAAAGTATGAAACTCAACACTCAGAAACTTTAATAAAGAAACTCAGCATTTTGTTACTTCTAAATTTTCACTAACTTAAACCCAGTTTCTTTACCAGGTAGTTAGGAGATTCAGATTCATGCATTTGGAACACACCAATATATATCAAAATAATTTCTTTCATTGAAGCAGAACCTGAATTTCAAAAAGTGAACCTAAGTCAGAAACTTGATGGTTTGAATGGAGAGATTTTACTTAAAATAATGTTATATTATTGTTATGTTATGAAGATTGTACCAAAAGGGGACAACTGATTATCTGAAACTGAAAGGAATGTGAAGTGATTATATATCCATTTAAACAAGAACCATGCATAATGTAATAGCACCTTAAGTAATGTTTTGGCTTGGTGCAAAAACTGAACTTAAGATAAAACTAAAACGGTGGCAAAAGTAGAACTTCGCTATGAGGTAAGTAGGTTGGGCAGCTCTAAGCACGCATGAATGTGTTTGTCCACACATTGAATCAAAACACCAACGACAGATTCCTTTCTGAGTCCCTTCTCAGGCTGAACGACTTTGCCTTTGAATATTTTTTTTTTTATTCCAGTTAGAAACGAAAACATGTTTTAACAACAACGAGAAAAGACTAATTTAACAGGAACATAAAGAGAGCAAGAGAAAAAGTATTGGAAACACTGTATAATTCTGCCCCTTTTCAGAGTCAAAGTTTATTTCTGTTGGAGGAAGGTGAAAAGAAGCTCACTTTGCAAAAATACATTACCTATCTGAGTTGCCAAGGTCAGTGAGACCTCTCCCAGATTGAATAAGTACCTCTGGGTCAGATGAACCAAACTGGTAGCTTAAACTTACCTACCACTTCTTAGTTTGTTAAATATACAAGGGTGGGAAATGTAGAGAGCGAAATTCTCAATATAGTCATGCGGTTGCATTGCCTTAGCCATGTCTGCACAGAAGTAACAGAAGGATTTGGTTCATGACATGACAGTTGTTAGGTAGGTAATTCTTTGTCATTAACAACAAGGCCATTGTGTGGTACTTCCATAACAGGTGAGTTAATGGAGCCTGACAAAATTTGGCTCAGTTTTCAATCAGTTCTGAGCAAAATCAGGAGAATTTCTGGCACAGTCCAGAGATTTTTATTAAAACAGATCTGATGCAAGAAATATGTAGGTCCAGTTAAAACTCACACCAAACTTTTACACTTAGTTGAACATCAAAGTGTAGTCTAAAAGGGGTCCAAAATAAATGAACTGACTGAAAGTGTAGCCACAAATCCTGCAAGTCAAAGCTAACAAGTCTTTTAAGAAGCTCTGCCAGCTACCATTTGTGATACACACAACTGTTTCCACGTGTGACAGTTATATAAAGTTAATGCTAATACATCATGAGAAGAATGAAATTGTATTTAGTGTTATGTTCAAAGGCATTAAAGAGTTTTTTTCTACTTTCACTTTCCTTAAATTAAATCTGACTGCTTTACCTGCTCTATAAAAGGTGCCCCTCTCCATGTACTGGTCACAGAGTACCTGACTAGAGGCAAAGACATACTCCACAAATCTACTCTATGTCTAATTTGCCAAGCAGGGGCACTGCGTCTCTGTTTTGCTGACCATAAGTACATCTTTTTTCCTTTCCACTTCAGCAACAGAATTTTTTTTTTTTTTTCCTTTTTTTTGAGATTACATCCAGCATCCAGTCACATCACATCCAGCAACCAGTACTCTAGGATGTGTTCTGTGCTACAGAGTATACTTCATTAAATTGCATAGTGAAATGAAGCCTAAGTGATCAAGGTAAGGGACAAATAAGGTGACTGCGAGAAGGGAATGAACTCACACTAGCTATGTGGAGGATTCTTTAGAAATACCTTAGTGAAGAAGATTAAGCAAATGAAAATTTGAAATAGAGAAATGGGTTTCATTACATTCACTTTTTCATCAAATGAAAAAATATTCTGGGGTTTTCCATCAATAAATAGCTGATTTTCACATCCTGAATCATTGCCATTGGTTTTTGTTTATGAAATGTTTTCAGATCAGATAGAACAATTTACCTGCTCCCTTGTGTGCCATTACAGAAATGGTTTGACAAATATGCCTTACCTCACTTAACAAAGCCAGAAGAAATCTCAGTTTAAAAAAAAAATGTTGGTTTTAAAAATATGAATAGCTAGATTAAACATTGTCATTCCCCTGTTAAAGACTGTGTCATAGGTGCTTAGTGGACAGAGTGGCAGCAACTAAAGATATGACTGCAGTTTGCTTCTCCCAGAAGTCTACCAGGGATTACTATTCATAGAGCATTGTACATTTCTAAGCAATTCCATTTTGCAGCATTCCACATCAGACATCAGATGAACGCTGATGTGTATCACTGAATTTTGGAAACAGGATGAGATGATGTACATGTAGAAGGGATACGTACCTGCAGGTACTGCTAAAAGTACTTGCCTTTATAGGAGAGGTACATCTACAAAGGATAAATCTTCCACAGCCTGTAAGTCAGAGCCTTTCCATCCAGTATTAAATGCTAAATGATATTCCACCCCCAGAGTGGCTTCTGCTCTGCTCTAGATTACCATAAAAGACTAAACAGCCTTTCTTTCTTCTTGAAGGCTGGAGTTGGCTGAATGAGGGGCATAAATTGTATGGTGAAAAATGCAGCAACTAGGCTTCATTTCACTATGCAATTTAATCAAGTATACTCTGTAGCACAGAGCACATCCTAGAGTACTGGTTGCTGGATGTAATCTAGTAGTTGTTTGCTACTAAAATCCAGTTTGGAATTTTAAGGAGCTTTCAAGGAGATTTAGCAGATAATAATCTGAAGCCACAGAATTCCCCGAGGCATTTCTCCATCACACTCTGTGCTTATCTGAAGCAGTAGCACTGTCTCCTGTGCCTCTGCTGGCTATTTCTAGGCACATGGGCTCCTTAAGTTTTTCCTAAATGTTTTTGTTATCAGACGAGTTCCAAGAAAATTTTGTTACTTGAGAAAAGTTCAAGGATATATACTATATATGATATATACCAAAGACCACCATATTTGACTATTGACTATCCTGTGAGGTGAGGAAAAGATATTAAGCTGACAGTTCCTCACAGAAAAAGCAACTGGAAGACTTTTAGGCAGGTAGGGCTTGTCAACTCAATAAAAATCCAATCAAAACAGTTGTGCAGACCAGAGAGAGTCCCAGACACTTGAAGAAAAGAACCACAATGTTCTGAGTGAGATTCACATCTGAGCAAACTTAATTTTAACCAAAGGTGGAACAAGAACCATGTTTGGTCCCATGTACACCAATATGTATGACACACCATCCACCTGAAACAAGCCATAGTTACTGTGATTTGGATGGACAGAAAGCATAAGAAGTTCCCCCCAACACACTTTGTTTTATTCAATCAACAATAAGAAAGGTTCTTGCTATGCTTGATAAAAATAAAATAGATATTTGAGTATGATAATCTCACAAAGTTTCCTGAAGACTTCACAAATGCACTGAATACAGTAGTACTGAGTGTAAAAGATTCATGAATGTTGCAGCTGAAAAGAAAGTGGCTCCTGCTTGAGCAGAAGTTGGACAAGATGACCTACACAGGCACCTTCCAACCTCATCTACTCTGTGACTTTGAAAATAAGCAGTAGGTGATGCCCTCCTGGAACCTGTGTAAGCAGGCTAGCAAGTAAGCAAGCTAGTCATGGAAGAATCATCCCTCATTCCAACCAGAAATAACAGTCAACGCTTGTGGACCATGTCTCATGATCACGAACATAAAAAACAACCAATCTACCTCGCCATACTGGTGAGACCATCCTGCAAGAAATCCCGTCCCATGAAGTCACCTACCCTTTACTATTTTCTCAGCACATAACTTTGAGGGAAACATAAAACCTCACCATTCATACTAATATTTTCACATGGGAACCCAAGACATTATCCTCTTTTTTTGTTGTTTGGTACCGAGTTATTTACTGTGATATATTCCTGAGAACTTGAACAGGAAAGAGCAGTAGATGACATCTGGCAGAAACATAGACAGTTATGTAGATCATAAACAGAATGATCTATCACTTTTAGCAAATATATACCAGAACAAAAGATGTTAAGTAGTAGCCTACATGGCAAACATAGATGGCAGGAAGAGATCAAAGAAATCCTGCTCTTTGCTATATGAATAGAATATGTGAAATTACTATAGAAGGAAGAGTCTTATATAAAATTAGCATTGATATGTTTATCCTTGTTTTGAATACAGCTTTGTTTGAACTGAGAAAAAAATCATAAAGCAGCCAACAGTATTCAAGAGCAAGTATCCTTTATTACTGCATTATGTTTTCAGGAAAGATTGATTTCCACCCTCTCTTTTTCTTACCCCCTGCCATTAAGCATAAAGGATTCTTCTACTAACACATTTTTATTCATTTACAAGCATTGAATAGAAACACTCTATAGAAGTTTGAGCTAAAATACACGAAGAAAAACATTTCCATCTTAAAAAGCACATTAAAAAGAGCATTTTGAATAGGCCACTTCGTGCTATTGAAAAAAAAAAAAGACACCACAGAACAAAACAGAAACCTAATGCTTTCTTGTCACTAAGAGCAGACTAGGAGCAGATAAGCTGCCTTTAGACAGCTATCGGGGACAGCAGGGGCTGCAGTAGTGACAGTGTTTGCCATCCTACAGTCACTCCCAGCTCATGGAACCTGTGACACATGTTGCAGTTAGTGATGCTATTAGGAGCAAGGGCTCTTCTGGGGAACCTTTCCAGAAACTGCAGCCGGGATGGCTACATAGATGACTTTCATTAGACAAACTCAGTTTGTCTAGAGCAGATGTAATCAGACAGATGCAGCTACCCAATACTGGAGTCTGCACTTTTAAACGTCCTGCTGCTATCATAGCACTGACACATTAGCACTCAGTAAAAGGCAATGAAGATGTTATTGCTATCAGAATGCACCTTTGTGCCAAAGAGTTGCAACAGGATCAACAAAATAAGTTATATATGAGTCCAGTCGTTTAGAGTCCAATGGCTTTGTATAAACTGTCAACAAATAGTTTTAAGCAAAACTAGCCAATTTTGTACTGAAATGGGTATGATACACACATATTTCTTTTAACACAGGAAGTTGTAACCTTCAGCAGAGTCAGAAGGGGGAATACCATACATTCTCCAGCTTTGCTTACTTGAATATTTCTGTCGATGCCTCAGTTGACCAAAACACCAAGCTTTTGTTCTGGCTTAGCTTTTCCAT
The DNA here is from genome assembly GCF_019232065.1 of Centrocercus urophasianus. NCBI lineage: Eukaryota > Metazoa > Chordata > Aves > Galliformes > Phasianidae > Centrocercus > Centrocercus urophasianus. The sequence goes on from NW_024884253.1 coordinate 37,251,628, forward strand.
GTGTCATTGCTTAAAATGTTAAGAACAGTTCAACAGGACTTCATATTTCATTGACTCTTATGTTTGGTCCAAGATTTCATTAATGAAAGTGATATCATCAGCTCCCCCACATTTTAATAATAAAAAGCAAGTTGGGCAATGGACTATATAATGCATTTGTTGATTTTCAGTAGTGACAAACTGAATCAGACTAATAGTGTATGTAACATGGTAACACATACAATAGGTGGGTATTATGGTTTGTGCAGAGACTTGAAGAAACCCTTTAACGTCCAGTTTTACAACAATATAGCCAAGGAAATGTCCCTCACAAATTGCTTTTAGTGTAAATTTGCCTCCAGTCCTAAGGCATTAGAGTTCAGATATTCTTCAGGCCTCTGGGATTAATGAGATAATTAAATGAGCAACAACCTGCATTATATATTTATACAAAACGACTGACATTTAAAATGAATTGTGCCATGTTCTGTGATTCATTGAAAATTATGTGCACCACCAACTTCTATTCACAGTTTTTTTTTTTTTAAATCTTTGTATTGGAAAGTACACACTTTTGGATAATAGAGCATTTCAAATGATGTTGTCTACATGGTATTTTTAACAAGTTAAATACTTTGTTAAGTAGTTTTATATTATTTTTTAATAATACAGAATCATAGAATGGCTTGAGTTGGAAAGGACCCCAAGAATCATCAAGTTGCAGTCTCCCTGCCACAGGCAGGGGCACCAACCTCCAGATGTGGCACTAGACCAGGTTGGCCAGGGCTAATATTAAACAACATGAATAAAAATAAGGAATTAAGTAATACTTGATCTTGTGCCGGGCCCCCCCCCCCCCTTATATTTGTATACCTTATACAAATATAAGGTTGTATGCCCAAATGAGTATAACAGTGACCATGAATCTCTAGCAAGAAGTCAGACTTGAAATGTAAAGTCCTCCATTTCACTTTTAATCCCAACATTGACAGTAACAGCAATCAATATAAAGCTTTCTGTTAAGTAAAATTCTGATATTTCTCACAGTCAAATTCATTTGTTTGTTTCTTTTGAAATAATTTCACTTTCTGGAGGAAGAATGTGCCATTGCCCCAAACTGAGAGCAATGGATTAGTTTGAACATAAGCATTCTTCAAGTTTTGGTATTAATTTCACCACCAGCACCTCTGCAATCACCACCATTATCACCACAGGAATTTCTATCTCTTGAAAACTATCTCTTGAAAACTGACTCAATAACACGAGTCTCAGATCAGTTGGTCAGCTTTGCAAAGTGTTACCCTTCAGTACCACTGAACACTAATCATTATTCCATTCAGAGAAAGATGACAAGCAACAAAGGAAGAAGTGTCACCAAAAGCTCTCCCCACAGAAGAATTGCAAATGAAATACCTCTTTTATTATTGTAGCCATGATTTTGGTTACTTTCTCAAATTCTAGATTTCAAATTCTGCCTAAAATATCCATACAAACACTACTTCCCTTTATAAAAGGTGCATACCTCCAAAAAGAAGATAATTTTATGGGTTTGCACGAATTGCCAAATCTTTATTGCTTTGAATTTCAAAATTACAACCTTCATAAATTAGGAATAAAAGATTGCTCTCCACTGTGTAGATGTTAATTCATCTGTGATTAACACCAATGAAATTAAACAAGAGATTCTCAATAACAATTAAAAGTCTTCACACTGCATGGAACAAGATTCATTGGTATCTATTCCATGCAGCTGTTTTTTTTTTCCCCAACAAGCCTTGCTGGCATGTGCAGATATTTCTTATACTTCTGTTTAAACAGAATGCAGATATATTACCACCCCTAAAGGACAGAGTTCTAACAACACTCAAGGCATTTATTTATTTGATGCACTGCAGCAGTAGCTCTAAATATGACAGCTACCAAGAGATGCTTTTGATCTCTCAAGGTCTAAAGAAATTTCATGATGTTTTATAAGCACAATATTACTATTCTGTGTACACTAGCTTAGACTCTTCAGGGTTTATCTTCTTATCTAAAATTGTATTGTAATAGTTGGGAAATAAAGAGTTCATTTTTGATCAAGCCATTCTGTCCTCTTTCAGATGTGGAAGGACTCCACCAAGCAATCCAAGGTTGTCCAGCTTGTCTCTGTAAATTCCCTTTGCAGGGGTAGCCTGACTGCTCCAGATGACAATTCACAGCACTGCCCTCCATTTCCAGTTCACATAATTCCATATTAGAAACTACTTAAGCAAACTTAAGGAGATTAGCTGACAAATAAGAAACCTTAATTAGATGCTTAAAACTGAGCAGTGTTAACCTGCTATTAAGTAGATCCACTGAACAGCTTTGAATACCATTAGGAAAGACTTTCCAGTATAGTCTAATCTGCAGCAATGCCCTCATTACAGCAGTAAGGCTATGACAGGTCTACACAGAAAGATTTTAAAATCATAGACTATTAAGCCATCTTGTTTAACTGCAAGTAAATATATGATCCAATCAGCTCCTCAAATATGCTTAAATTGTAAAACTTCTGTGTGGAAGACACACAAGTTCAAGGGGAAAGCGAGAGGAAGAGAAATTCATGAAGGGTTACAACCACCACAGAAACCTTGTCCAGCTCAGGAAATCGCTGAGCCTTAAATGGCTGCAGGCTGGGAGAGCGTTCAGGACACTATTTTATCCACTTGCCCTGTTCTTATAGTTCCTCTTGGGCATCTGTTCTTGATCACTGCCAGAAACAGGATACAGAAACAGCTAAGGAGACCCTGTCTTGATCCCAGTCACTGTTACAGATTTATGTATGTTTTTAAGAAATAAGCCACAGAAATGAAAGCTTTATTTAAATTAAAAAAGACACTGCAGATGTATTTCATAGTTGAAAAACTTTTTCACAGTGACATTTCAAACAAGTCACTTTTCTCTACATGCATGTATAATTTTTAAAGCATTTAAAATTACCAATAAGTTACTAGTTAATACAGAGCAATAGTTTTAGTTCAGGAGGTACATTAATGAAAGGCATAACATTTTCTAGTCAAGGACAGATCTTCAAAACCTCTGTTTACTTACAAATACTTCAAAGCCTTTAGAATGCATCTGTATCCCAATTCAGCTTGCTAGTCCTTTAAAAAGTTTAAGAGATGAAAGCAAAGCTAATCCACAATTTGCACACCTTCCTGGTTTTACATGCAGCACCAATACAATGCCTTCTTGATTAGAAGTGAATCAGGCCCAGAGCACAGGTAGAAGCCAACCATAGAAAAGATGTAGATTACCATTGTTTCAGTTAGGGATGGACAACCTCCCAAACCTAATCTATGCAGCACTATCAGGTGCTAAAATATTCCCTCTGACAGCACAGCAACAAACAAGGTCTTTATTGTACTACACCAAAGCATCTCAGATTCACTTGGAACCCATGCTGTTACAAGAGGAATGTGAAACAATAAAACATCCCTGGTGAACATGTTCACAAGATTTATCTGTCAAGAGGGCACACTGTGCTGAAAGGCAGGGATGATGGCCCACTTCCTTGCTTTGTCTTGTTCACAGAAAACAGGACCATTCAGAGGGCTTGCAGCTGAAGGGAGAGAATAAAGAAGTCTCCCTTCCTTAAATGAAAACCTGATAACACTAATAGAACTTTAATATGTGATGAAAACAACACGTCAGAAGCCTTAAGTCTATAAATTATACTCTGGGTGATGTTGTTAAATGTAGCTGAGACCTTACGCTACATAGCTTTGTCTTACAACATAATGTTAAGCACAGCATTACCTGACAAATATATTGAGGGCCATCAATTGTTGCCAAATTGAGAAACTAGGACAAGAACCAAGCTTAAGGATACCAGCTAAGGGTCTGGCATGAGATGTTTTTTCACTTTCTCCTTTTGAATTATCTACTTTCTTAACTAGATACCAAGATGTTTTTGTTTTTCATGTGAAGCTGTGCTAGAAGAAAAGCACTATCTTTGCGCTGACTGTACTCTATCTGCAAAAATCAGTAGCGAACAACCGGGAGGTCAGTTCCTCTTTAGGAACCAGCAGCTACTGTGAACTCTAGCAGAAATCAGTTGGGCCAGAGTCCTTTACCTCCAGATGCTTTAAAGGGATGGGGAGGCTTCAGCCACAAACACTGAAGCAATGTCTGCATTGACATAATAACTGTTAATACCCACTAGCTCTACCATTATGAAATCCATCTGAAGACCAAGCCTAATATCTTGTACAGCACTGCCAAGAGATTAGATCAGACACAGAATTGTCTAACAATGAGAGAATGAAAGAAGATTTCTTCTCTTCAGACTGGTGAGTGGGATGTGATCACTATGAAGATAATAGAATATGTGAAGCAAGTGGAGTTTTACAGTAGCAGAAAGATAGGAAACTTACTGAAACTATTCAAAGTTTAAAAGAAAGTAACATGTTTGAAAGAAATTAAGTATTTATTTGCACAGCAGATAGTAAACCTTGGGAACTTACATCCATCAGAAACCTTGAAGGCAGGTGGTTTTTCAAAAATGGGTTAGAAAAATTCATAGGAAACAGCTCCATAGACAGGTTCTGGAAGGAACAGGCAGAGCTGTGCCCCAGACATCCTTCACACAACAGCCATGCTTGCTGGGAAGCATAAGGAGAAAGCACCCCCAAACGCAGTCAGCCTTGCAGGCCTTTCCCTAAACAGCATTTCCTGGCATCCTGTTAGAGGCAGGCTGCAGCCAGACCATGCCCCATATGGCATTTCTCATGTCATAGAATGATAGAATGGCCTGGGTTGAAAAGGAGCATAATGATCATCTAGTTTCAACCCCCCTGCAGGGTCCCAATCACTAGATGAGGCTGCCCAGAACCATAAGGATTGAATAGTCACCGATTCCCCCCCTTCCTCCGAGCCTTAGATCTGTAGAAATAACTTCACATCCACTAGCCAGCTTTTCCTTTCATGCAATCTTCAAGCATGCGTTCATGCTTGATCTTGAATACTACAAGGAATTCTATCAATTTCAGTGAGACCAGTTTCACAGGCCTGTAGCTTAGTAGGTGTCCCTGAGGAACCCAGCACACAGTTCTCCTCTGGAAAAGAGAGAACCTAAGAATTCACATAAAAGAGATAACTGATAAAAATACAGTGGATGACGAAACCAAAATATCATTAATTTCTTCTATTATGAGTAGTCCATCACTTTTCTTAGTTGATGTCTCACTCCCATCTTTTATCTTCACCTGTTAGTGAAGTAAGTAAAAACTTGCTCTTAGACTTCTGTCTCTCTTCTCCTTTCCTTTCTATCCTCTTCTCACTCCTTTGCCTATTCATACCTGCAAAGCTACAAGCCCGAGGGAACTGGAACACACAGTGCTTTGGAGAACTTCCACGGGGTCTCTGAATCCTCATCAGTGACAAAAACACATAGGAGTTCTTACTGTTCTGAAAGTATTTATTGCAATGCTTACAATATGCTACTGAAGTACTTGCAAAGAAAAAAGCTCCACATACTATTCCTAAAGTCCAGAACACACAAAGAGGTTCAGCAGCAAGAGGGTAGATATTTGTTACCTGTAGATATTTGTTTTTGCTTGTCCATTCTAGGTTCTAAAGTTACTGATATCCATTTCAGACAACTAATGGTTGCAACATCTCTCAAACGTGCCACGTAAGATTTGGGCACGGATACACCAGAATCCTGTTTCTGAAAGGGAATGAGCACCAGATGCTTGAAATAACAATGAAAGAAACCCCAGCTGCTCAGTGTGTGCACTAGAGTGAGTTTCCAACTAAAACCTAAATTAAATGTGGTGTACAGCAAGGTTGCATCCCTTCTAGAATAATATGGTGATCATATTTTTTGTATAAACATGCTATCCTCTGTTTCACATAAGGGACCAAAAAGATGAAGAGAAGGTAATGATTTCTCACAATGTCCAGTTAAGATCTGCTGACTGATAAACAGTAAGGTGGAAGGAGAAGACATGCATGCCTGCTGTTAAAGAAAAGCTTATTTGCACATAATGCTCTGGAGAAATTATTGAACATTTCATCCACACAAAATACAAGTCCTGTCACTCTGCCAGGGTCAGTGAGACCTGGGCTGATGTATCGAGCCAGTTCTAGTTATGCAAGTTAAACGGTTTACTGGTTGCTTTAATTAGGAACCTTATTTTATTTACAAACTTTCAAAAACTTGTAGCAAAGAATGTTCTATGCTCATGCTTACCAGCCACACTGCCTGTCCCAGCTCTCAGTCCTCCAGTCTTTTCTGCCTCCTCCCACTTTCATAGCATATTGCCAAAGACATGTTCCAGAATATAACAAGTACATATTTATAATAGCGTAAAAGCTAGATGAGGCAGAAAACTTCTTTTCTACAAGGATCTCACATAGTGAAGTGACAATAAGACTAAAGAATTACTTTAGGCACAGTGAAGAGGACAACAGGAACTTAAAGAAAAATTTTTAAAACTACTCATTTTTCCACGTCAGTGTTAACAACATCACTGCAAATATTTTCATTGTTACATCAGTCATCCTTCACACAGTACTCCTCCATAATACATTCTTATCTCTCAAACAGATCCACACCTTATTCCATGCTGCTCTTTCTAGCAGATAGAAATTACTTTCCACAATATAGCTATCCAGTTTCACCCTAACCTGGCACAACCTTTAGCTTAAAGAACTTTTTTAAACACCACTGCTTCACCAATATTCTGTGTGCAAAGGACAGAAACTCAGACAACTCAAATCACATAGGTAGCCATACCTAATCTTATTTCCATACCACACCCTCATTCCAGCTGCTTCAAGATCCTTCTCCTGAGTTTGTTTCTTCTACTGTTTGTACTGTTGTTCACTAGAAATAACTCAATTAAAGCCAATAGGCCCAAACTTCCGCTGCTGAGAGTGGAAATAGTATAATGTAACCATCTTCCATAGAAACTTGTTGAATTTCTCCAGTTCAGTGTTAGCCTCTTTGCTTATTTGCCTATTCAGTTCAACATTTATTTGTGATACATGCATTTGGTAGTTCTGGGATCCTCCTCTATGGATCCCCTATGACTTACATGGCATGTCTGTAAGTGCTATCATCAGCAAACATCAGTAAGAAGTAGTATCTGTCACATTAGGTGTATGTATACAGAGGTGACTCAATATTTCTCGGAGTCATGGAATTTTCCAGCTCTAAAATACAAGGCAAAACCATGACCACTCCTATTATGGGAGTCAGGAAAGGGAAAGAATCACATCTTGAATGAGCAGAAGGAGCCTTGGAGATTTTGGCTAGCTGTTACAAGGGTCCCTCCTTGCCGCTGCCCTGTGGACACAAAACCCTCTGTTGGGTGGAGGAGCAGCAGCTGTTTCCAGTCTTGTTTTCTCCAGGTCCAGCAGAAGCAAAGAAAGCATGACATGTATGGTCACTATCCTGCATTAGCTGCCTGCCTGCTCTGCACCTAGAGATTGCTGTAGCTATACAGATTTTTCCAAAGTTTATTAAGAAAATGGCTTTGAATTCCCACTACTTTGAACACAACCTGAGATTCAGTGGAAATTAGCTTTGCTAATTCAGATACAGCTAAATGTGCTCTCCATAGAAGAAGTACTTTAAGTCACCATCCTTGGATGTGTCTAAAAGCTGTTTGGATGTGGTGCTCAGGGACATGATTTAGCAGAGGGTTGTTAGTTACAGTTAGGTCGAGGTTGGACTCGATGATCTTTAAGGTCTTTTTTACCCTGAGTGACTCTATGATGCTACTTCTCAAAAACTTTCAGGAAACTGATAGACAAGAGGAAAACCCTTGAGTTTTCACTTTCAGGTATCCCAGTGAATCTCTCAAGATAACCTGAAGCAAAACAGAAGGCTTCCATGTTCAGTGGAGATCTGTCTTGCCAAAATAGGATTTGGAAGAGTTGAAATAAAGGCAAATTTGTGACCTGACCAATTGCTCTGCCAAGGGAGGAAAACGTGATGAGATAGAAAGTAAAACACAGCATTATGCCAGGACACCATACTGAAATGACCAATCACAGTTCAGCTTTGACCAATTAATACCACAGTCAGCAACACAAATTACTGGTTTGTATACACGCCTAAAGAGTCAGGAGAACAACCCTCTAAAATTTACTGAAATTCAAAGGAAAATACAGAAAAAATTGGGCTGCAGTATGAATAGACATCCTGTTCAGAGAAGTTGTTCTTCTGTCAGCTTCCTTTCCCCACTTCCTCTTGGCTCCTAGTCCCGTTCTCAGGCCATTAGACCACATAGCTTTTCTGTTGTTAACAGGTTATAAATTCTGAGACAGATAGGTACTGACATGATACTGATAGCAGTTTGATATTGACACGTCCACACTATCAGCTCTATCACTTGCCTAAAAGCTGACAGAGATTGACCAGGTTCCTCTCGCTATTAAGAACCAGTTGCAAATTTACAACTCCCTTCCTGTGAGCCTAAAATGTTTTTCCCACGTTAAGATTCATTCAACCTTATGGTTTATTCCCATACAGCTCAAGAATGACACTGCAGAGCACACGAAGATCTGATCACCCACAGCAAGTATTTTGATCAGTTTTAAAAAGAAGTATATTTAAAAAAAGCAGCACAGCATGCTTTAATCACTGATTGATATGGTTTTTTGAACCAAAGTGCATCAAATCAACAGCAAAGTACCTAACTTTTAGCTTTACTGACTACATCCACACAGACTTAATTCACAGGTTTATCAAGTATCAGCTCTCCAGATCTCCTTTTCCTTGGAGACAGACATAGATCATACAAAGCAAAGAACATCTTCCTGTCATGCTCATTCCTGAAGCTGATTAATCTGTTGTAAACCCATGCTGGCAAGTACCAGACAAGTTGGTGGTACTGCTACCATCAGCAACAGGAGAAAAAAGATCCTCGCCCAGAGCTCTCAGCACATACTGCAGAGATACATACTCTCCTTTTCATCACACAGAAAGCTCCACTGACCTGATATTGTCAAGTGTTCTCAGATCTCCTTATGAATCCCCCTGAATTATTTAGCTTTCCTCAGAACAAGAATTATTACTTTCTAAATTAGAAACAATGCCAACAAACCTGCCATTCATTGGCCTATAACTTTCAGGCAAATTTCCACACAACAAAGGAAGAAAAACATCAACACAGGAGCAGATTTCAAAAAACAGTGTTTGAACATACCTTCTTAATTTGCTGTAGGAGTCCAACCAGCAAGATACTATCTAGTTGAGTAAAGAAATAAAGATGCAATCTGTGTGCTCCAGTCAGGCCCCTGACAAACCCTTCTTATAGCCTCTGTTCTAAGAGCATACTTTACAATAACCCACATGTAGTTTATCATCAGTTTGGTGTTGTAGAAGACTACTACTACACAGAAGAGAGGAGTGAGTTATTTGAATAAAGAAGAGGAAGTGCCATTAAGCAATACAGCTGTGTCTCTTCACAGCTGTGCCAGATAAAGCAAGGAGGGGAAATATCAACAAAATTTCTCCCAAGATCAGCCATTTGCCTACATTCTTAAGGGGCTTCTGGGAGGTGGGCTGCTTCTCTTTAGATCAGGTGTGAAAGGAAAGAGAAGGAACTTACAGCCTTATAGTTCATGTTGCCCATGGGGTGGCTTCTTCTACACGCTGTTCACATTTTGAAGGCAACATTCAGCACCATAGTGTAAAAGCTTAGCAGCCATAGTAAAGAAGGAAGTAGCAATCTATCTATAAAGCTAAATCTATATCTATAAATCTATCAATCTATATAGCTAAACAGGATCCTGGTTTAACTCCAAATGAGGGTGACCGTATGACCAAGGAAAACCCAAGGGAGGCCTCGTGGTGGCCTGTGTTTTTTTCACAAGGGGAGCAGACAGTCAGCACTGAGCTCTGCTCTCTTGGACCAGCAACAGGTCCTGAGGGAACAGCAGGGAGCAGTGTCAGGAGAAGGGCAGCTGGGGGTTAAGGGCAGGGTCTACACCAGAGGGTGGTGGGCATGGAACAGACTGCCCAGTGCAGTGGTTATGGCTCTGAGATGGAAGAGTTCGAGTAGAGTCTGGATGATGCTCTCAGACATAGGATTTGATTTTTGAGTGGCACTGTGTGGAGCTGGGGTTTGGACTTGATGATCCTTATGAGTCCATCTCAGGACATTCTATGATTCTGGGCCTTCTTGTTATTTCAATGCTCCTGAAGGGAATCAGGATCTATATTCCTTCCCAAAACTCCTTCCTAAGGTAAGTTGTTTCAGTAGGTGATGCATTTACTGAATGGAAGAAAGAGGACAGAAAGTTGCATAGACCAGAGAACAGCAGCCCTGTGAAGAATGGAGAAGGCTAATTGTGTGGCTCCCCAGGGAAGGGAAAGATGGAGGGGAAAAGAAGGGAGGGCAGGTGAAGCTCAAGCCAGATTAAGATCTCTCTCTCTCTTTCTTCTTGTTGGCTGCAGCTGGGTCTCACCCACTCTCCACCTTGAAACTGTCAGCAAGCCAATGCCTGGCACAACGGCCAAGTAATTACCGATGACAAGTGAGAAGTATTTTTTTCCAGATCAGCTTTCCTGCCTTTCTGCAAGAAAAATAAATGAAAAGCTGTACCCCAACAAACATGACAGGAAAAATAACAAAACTTGCATGGGACTGATACTGGAAACGTGCTGCTCCTCAAGCTGCAAGTTGTAGAGAAGTTCTGCCGCTCTCACCCTCCATGGTCCCAGCAAGGGACCATATGACCCTGGAGACTGAAAACAGGATGGGAAAAAGGGCTTTTTGCTAAGGTTGGAACATCTCTTTTAGTCAAAGCTCAGTGCCACACCAAGAGCAGGCAGAAGGCAGCAGGGTAGAAGTACTGTACATGGTTTAACTGACACAGATAAAACACATTTTGCATCAGATTTACTGGAAAGTGGAAGAACATTATCATTCAGTTGAGAGGACCGTTTACCTGAGTTATGTTACCCATTCTGTTACCCATTAAACTCATATGTGAAGTGTCATACCAGGGGGTCCTCCACACAATGCTTTCAACAAGCACGCTTTCTCAAATTTCTCAACTTTCAAGCTCTTCATTTTTAAGAAGTGAAGGTCAAATTCTAAAATTATCCATGCTTATTACAAATCTGGCCTTGCTGTTTTGTACAGCTCTGTCCTATGGATGTTATCTGCTAGCTTATTCAATATGCTGTCTTACTCCATCCCAAAAATCAGGAGGGATCCCACTATATGAATGCATATGATATGTACTAATAAGATTTCATTTTTACCACCTTTATTTCAATATAAAACTTTTATTCTATAAATTGCAGTAGAAGTCACAGAGAATTCTTATCCTTTAACTGCTGCATTTTGTGAGATATTTACAATTTCTCTCCCTTTGGACAAGGCAAACAGAAGTACATCTATTAGCTAGAGGAATGGATTTGGTTCATCTGGAGGTCTTGTGGCCTTTTATTTAGTACTACAAGGACCTTGTTTTTCTTGCCTTTAGACTCACAGATGATAGAGCAGAGAAGTGCTGGAAAAGACTATGGGTGATTATACAGTTAAGTTTCCCAAGATATGTATTTATTAGAACTTGAATCAGGTAGAAAATCTAGACGTTAATCCAATATTATTGTGTAGTTCAATGGATTAACAAAAGAGTTAGGATATGACTTGACAAAGGCAAATTAATTTATGAGACAAAAGAAAAAAACCTCATTTTGCAGCTACAAAGACTGAGAATATGAAAATAAGTGATGCATTTATACTACTTACACTAATTAATGATAATTCTGAGGAACTTCCTATTCTAAATTCTTGTTCTCATATGCTTCTCACTAGAAAGCATTACCATTTGGGAGTTCTTCTTTTTTCATTCTATTAAAAAACTCACTCATTTACACTCTTTTTTTTTTTTTTAAATGAAATCTTTTCAACTACTTTAGAGCCATGTAAGAATAAAAAATTCACTAAAAAGAGTTGCTGTCTTACTAGGCCTGTGAGGTTAGTTCAAAGCATCTTGAATTTGAAAGCTTCTAGTGTCAGGCTTAGCCCTCCATACAATACCATACAAGACAGCCAAAGTCTTTGTGAGAATCACTGGGGCATCTCTTAAAAAAATTAAAAAAAAAAAAAAAGAAAAGCCTGGTAAAACCTTATAAAGGTTTACATTCACTTGAAAAAGTTATGCATAATCAGGTCTTATGCCTAAAGGAGTAAGCTATCAAAATAGCATGCTTTAAGATGACTTAAACTACCCTATTGTCCATAACACCACAATAGAGCAGAACACACATAGCCACTGTTCCTTGGCTGAAGGATAATAACTTCCTGCTAAGGGATAGCAACTCCTTTAGATGAGTTAACTCATTCACTTTCAACCATGTACTCATAACAGTGAGCAGCTTGCCAAAATATGTTATCTAAGAAACATGTATTTACATGTATTTATTAAGGAACACTTTTATTTATCTAGCCCTGCTCCCCATAAATCTTCCCCCAGCTTGTCCTGGTTCTAATCCCTGCATTGTGTTCCTGATGGATAGGAATGTTCTCCCCATCTACCAGGATCATCATCATTGCCTACCTGGTCCATCTCCAAAGCATTTTCTGAACCACTGTACTATGTACACAAATTGCTTAGTTGCAAAACAGAAAACAGAACTCAGTATGTGATCAGGAATAGACACAGTCTGTGCCTGGCCTTGTAGCAGAATAAGGCTGATATGACCCAAAAGAACAGCTCTGTGAGACAAGCAGTGCAACATCTTCAAATGAAGACATTATATCATGAAAATATAAAGAAAAACTGAAGAAATGAAATTGCAGAAGCAAACCTTTCTACAAGAAATATGTGTTGCACAAAAGCAAATTTTGTACTTCTTCCTCCCACTTTTATTTCTGACTAAATTGATATACACAAATCTGCCTATTGAACCATTGCAGTAAAAAAAAAAAAAAAAAAGAAATCACACCAGAATATTTGGATGGATTCTAGCTTGCAAAGTGTTTTTATAGCATAGCAACTACAGACCAGCCAAATGTGCCCCACATTTGCTTAAAAATTGTGTAATTGTTTTATGCATTCACACTGCCCTTTCTCCTGCTCTACAACTCAATACAACATAGAATCACAGTCATAGAATGGGTGGGGTTGGAAGGGGCCTTAAAGCTCATGCAGTTCCAACCCCCTTCTGTGGGCAAGGTTGCCACCCACTGGATAAGGCTGCCCAGGGCCAAATGCAACCTGGCCTTGAGCACCTCCAGGGATGGGGCATGGGAGTCTCCTGTAATTTAGACTAGCAAGCCCAGACTGTTGCACTGCAAAGGAAGCTGTCACAGCACTTTGTACAAAAGAGGTATTAAAGATACACTGGTGTGTGCGGCTCCATGGATGTGCACTTGCTGCAGTGTATGGTAAGCCTTTGAACTTTAGCTTAAGCTCTGTACCTCATACTTGAAATTTCAAATGTAATCCTCAGTGTGTCAACCAAAGCACCAGTAACTACCATGCTTCTCAGGCATACCTGTTCTGCAAAGTAGACAATACCTGGTTTTGTTTGGTTTTGTTTTGATTCCTATGCTGCTAAATCAGAGTAGCTTAGTTTTTGATACTTCAACTCTGTATGTAGCCAGTGCTTTTCTAAAATGATTGGTTTCTCTCCTCTCCTCTCCTCTCCTCTCCTCTCCTCTCCTCTCCTCTCCTCTCCTCTCTCTTTTTTTTTTTTTCACATATTTCTTGTTTTTCACAGCTGTTTCTTGCAAGAAAGGATGAATAAGGAGACACATACAGGTATTTTCCTTTGGGAAATTCAATCACAATGTCTCTGCTCCAGTCATGGCATGCTTTTTGCACAGCCCCACTGAGCCCAGGGATACATGGATGCAGGAAATGCATCTCCAATACAGTGATAAAATGTAGAAAGTTTCTGCACAGTGACATGAAATAATCAAAAGGGGATAAGTAAATAATCAAACTGAAGTGTGTCTGCCAGGTTCTTTATGAATAAAGTTGTTTGCTTCACATTTCTCTATTTTGCTCACATCTAATACCTCCCAAATTCTTTACACTGTAAGCAGGTATCATGTTGTCTTCAGTGACCTATATTCACTTGTACTGCAACAAACTCAAAGCCATAAGATTACATACTAGGTAGGTTTAGAAACCTCCGTTGAAATTTTATTATGGAAAATGTGCAAAACATTCAATTACTGCAACTTTTTTTCTCACTCTCTTTCCCCTCACCAGCTCCAATCATTATTATTTCTCCCTATACTATAGCATTTCCAAGTCATGTTTGGGGATGTTAATAAAGCACAGAACTGAATTTTGGAATGTGTCCAAATTTTTACCCCACCCTGATGAATACCTGGAAGCAGGCTGTTACCATGGCTATCCTGCCAGACTGGAATCAAGTGTGGCCTCAGCTGGAACACATTTAGAAAAGATGGCCCTCAAACAGGTAACCCTAGGACTGATAAACTACGCTGCAATACGTAATTTATCATTTCATCACTTGCTGGTAAATACTTACATTTTACTCTACAAATCTTTTCATGTAGGACTAGGCATGTTGCAAGCAAGTATTAGTGATGTCTATTTTAAATGCACTTTATCTCATTATTGACTAAACCGATCTGATTATTTTCTGCAAAATTTAAGAACTGAGTAAAGTTAGGATTTCAGTTTTTTCAAGACTTGTAAGGTGTTACTTATACCATCTATACTGCCCAATAAAAACAAAAAAAAGAAAGAAAGAAAGAAAGAAGACAACATACATCTTTCATTGCATGTCAGCATTAGAACTGAAAATTTTGTGGAGCTTAACATGTTTCACACATTATTTTTGGGTTCAGATCCTTTCACGAAACCCAAAGCAGGCAGCAAAAGGGACTCTCCAGCTGTTGCTACACCTTGAGGCCATAGGGACACTGAAGTTCTTTAAGGTCCTTGGCTCCAGCTCCAGTGTCCTCCAAATGAGAACTCTATGTTTCAAAGGTCTGAGGATTGGCTACAGCACCTCCAGTTCATCTCTGCCAGAGGAACTTCCCAAAACCTTGGCTCCAAAAGAAATTTTCCAGGGATTTCTGGTCCTGTATCACAGAGACAGAGATCTCAGGTCCTTCCATTACCCACTGTTTGCCTGTTGGAGCTGTAGTCAGGCCAAATTTCTGGGTGTTCAGCCTCTCCAAGAGCCATCCCTGGGGTCCCCTGCAACCTCAGGAACGTGAGGCTGTGCTCAGCCTCATGGCTGGGTGGCAGGTGATGAGGAGGCATCTCTGTTGGCTCTGTCAAAGTGCCCTGCTGTGATATTGTGTGAAGTGCCATTCAGACCGAGACCACAGCAGACAAGAATAACAACAAATCATCAGACAAAACTAACTCGGAGAGAACATCGGTGCTAACAGGAAAACTAGCTTTCCCCTGTGACCTGGCCCACATCTGGACCCCTCCATGTGTGTAGGGAACTGCCATGACTTTGCTACCCCCTAGAACAGAAATATTGGGCACAATGCCCTACCCTGCTCTCCCAGTAAAGCAGCAGCACTTCCTTCCTGGTGCCCCATCACTGCAAGCTGCCCAAAAGAGGCAAGGGGCCTTAAATTTTTTTTTCATTACCTGTTGTCTGCATCAGATGACAAAGCCGTTCTCCTTCAGGGTGATACAGCTGGGTCATTTGCTCTCTGTGACACAAAGAGTTATATCTCTGGGGACACGGTTCCTCTGTGTCTTCCTCTGGCTGACTGGCTCCAGCAAGCCCTGCCATCAGCCTGCCTCTGTCTGGCACTGAGTCTGGCCCTATTGATTTAGTGGCCCATTGTCCTGTGGGAAAAGTACTTTGTGTCAGATACTAGAACACGATCAATAATACATAACCTCAAGGCTCTGTGTTACAGCTTCAGCACCAAGCCTGGGGCAGCAAAAACACCTCAGCAGCACCTCACAGCACTGTGATGAAGGAAATGGAATAAACCTGGGAAGCAGCAGAAGCAGGCCAAGGACGCCCTCTTTACACTCCCCAGGTGCCTGCCAAAATGTCACAAACCATCTGATCATAATACATTATGGCTCTTGGCAAACCTAGGAGTTCAAAAGTCTGATTCTGATTTCAGATTTATTACTTCTGTACTTCTGAGAAACCACAGATTTCAGTGAAATTTCTCCTGATTTTTAAACAGTGAGCTCAAGATCCAGCTCTTTCATGTTAAAAGTGTGATCACAGTGCTGCCCCAACCCCAGGACTGAAAACATCAGCAGATCATAGCAGACACATCACATCCTCCTTTCCCTTTCTTAGCCTCAACCCCTGCTGCCCACCAATATTCCCTACTGCAGCACAAATAAAGCCACAGCAGCGTAGTATATTCTTGTAAATCAAAACAGATGAAGTTTGGAGAATATAAACAGCAACGAACTAACCCTGTTCATCGCATGATCCCAGGCTCCAAACAAAAGGGCAAGGGTGGGGCACATAGTCTAGTCCAAGTGTCGGGTGGGTCCATGTTTTACGAAAGATAAGAACATATTCTATTAAAAAAAAAGTCTTTTGTGCAGTTGCTCTTTGCAACCCTGGAGGGGGAAAAGATTATCTCCAAGCACAGACTGCAGTGGTGCACGCACATACACGTGCTCATGCAATGGTGTTGCCAGGCGTTTGGGACCAGTCGGTACTGCCAAGGGAATGTCCATGGAAACTCCATCACAGCAACAGACTTACTCTATGGTATATTTTTATCATGTTTCATTTTTAACTTGGCGTTTTCTTCTTTGTTGTTGTTATTGTAAATGACAGTTCTGGGATGCTGTCTTTTCCTATTACCAGGATTTACAAGGACTGGACAGTTTTGTGGATGGGGGTATCTACCAGAATAATTCTGGTATTGACAAAAGGCAGAAATCTTCATGCTTTAAAGCTATTCAAATGACCTACTCATGGTCCTGAACTACAGTGGGTCTGTTTTACATGGGACTTGCAAGGACCTCACACCTGGAGAGTCCCATTCTACTGCAGAACACCATGTTCCCACCAGTTCCTAAGGCTTCGGGAGCAGCTGCAGGGTCCAGCAGCCCAGCCAAGAGGAGCCCAGATGCCATGTAGAATCCACAGTGACACAGAGAGAAGTCTAGAAAACAGAACAAAACTCCTCCAGGTGCAGATGCTCAGGTAACTGCCCGATGCTGCATATTCATCAGTTTCAATGATGAATTGAGTGACACAGAATTGAGTGAATCAAAATACAGTGACATGGAATTGAGTGAATCTCTGATGTAAGCACCTTGGAGGTTTTTTACATTTTAATTTTGTTGTTGTTATTGTTGTTGTTGTGTTATGCTTAGCATTGCCTGAATTGCAATATTTGGATATTTGGATGTGGTGGCTCAGATTTAAGACCCTGGGGTCAGCTCATTTTAGGAATCAACACAAAACAAGTAATATTAGAGATGCAAGGCAATTAACAGGCTCCTATGAAATCAAAGTAATAAATAAATCCATTTTGTTCTATTTCTTGTACAGGGAGATAAAATGTTATGTGTGTATCTGCAATCCACACATATGTTTCAGTGATTCAAGTCAAGGATTTTACATCTACTAACATTTTATTCCTTTCAGGAAGGGTTAATTATGTGTAAACAAAATATATGCTTCTTAGGAGATAACATCTACTGTTTAGGAAGACGTATTTGCCTGTTTATCCTAAAGAAAATCAGTCCATCAAATTTAATGACATGTAATATTGTCCCTAAGAGAAGGTATGTAATTATCCCTCTATTCCTGCCTATTCTTTGTAATTATTCATTTACAGTTATCTCCATCCTGCCTCATGTTTTCCTAAATCCTCATGAATATAAAGTAAAGCAACAGACATGGTAGTTTTTTGTATTTCTATCAGTCTTTGTCCAATCAGTGAAGTAATGGTATGGAAGGGGTTACGCGCTATGTTTGAGTTCCTCTTTCTGTCCCCAAGGAGAGGAAAGAAGCAGAATACCTCCAGAAGCTAATGAAGTGTGGAAACAGTTTGTGTACAAGCAAAAAAACCAAGGTTTGTCGTCTCTCCCTGCCAATAATAATACTTTACTTCCTATTTTTACTGTATAATGTTCAGGATGAAAAACAAGTGATATACTTTGTAATTCCCAAAGATGTCATTTGGTAGGTAGTATAGCCATCTCCTTGAGGTCACGGTGTGTAGAAAGAATTCCATGTCCACACGAATGTTAATTGTCTTAGTTTGGGCATCTTTGATATCTCCTTGATGGAAAGCTTAAGGAATTTTGGCTTCTTTCAAGAGTCGGAGTTTTAAATTGAGCCATCATAAACTCAGAGCTCTCTATCTGCGGACGGAATTCATTTAAACATTCTTTAGCAGTAGCATTTAAAGTTTTGTTTTTGCCCAAACCCAGAGGACACACACAGAGCTGTGGGATCAGTGCAGGGCAGAGTGTGAGGGCGATTATTACAGGTCAGCACTGATTATCACTGACAGTTTCCTCAAGAAAGAATTAGTGTCAAAACCAGTTCCAGCTTAATGAGGGCACAGCCTCATTGACATTCATGGAAATTCCCCTCTATTTTCACTAAGTCTGGCCCTGTCCAGGGAAGGGGCCGAAACTCCGACCAGAAAAAAAGCTCAAAGTAACAGCAGGTGTCAAAATCCTTAAGAATAGCTGAGAAATTACCTCCCAGCTCAGCGCTGGTGTCAGATGAACAGAGATAAAACCACAAAAGGATGAAGTCTCAGTGGGATCCGCCAGGCACCGCTGGCGGGGAGCTAAGCTTCCCCTCCCCAGGCTGTCACCCTGCCCTCCACTGGGGACAGTGGTTTGAGAGCTTGTTTTGTGGTCCAGGAGTGATACATCAGGACAACAGGTTTCCCCTGGTATGTTTCCAAAAAGTTGGTTGTAGCTGAAAATTGGGCTTCAGCACGTGTGCATCCAGCATCTGATTAGGCCCATCCAAGTTCTCATGAAAATGTCGATTGGACTTTCTTCTGCCAAAATAATGCATTAAAATAGCAGTTTGATGTATCTATACATACATCCTCTGTATGGGTATGCTGTGCTGCTGTTACGGTTTCAAACTCACAGGAAACCACAACATACCCATAAGACAAAACCCCTAATTGATCAACACTGGGCCCAAACCGGAATATCACTGGCACCTTACCCACAGCAGGCTGTGTCACATATTGGTAGGGCCAGTATTGTTTCAGAATGGTAACTCTAGGACACCAACAACTTCTAACAAGCTGACCACCACCAACTTCTAACAAGTTAGAAATATTGTCCAGATCTGTCAAATCTGGAATAGTGTAATGTGGAAATCCAGAATGAAGCAGGTGCTTCAAAGCAAATTCTTGTTAGGTAGTCTAAGCTCCATCATAGCTCTCCATGACTTCACTTCAAGACACGGGTGTGTTGCATCAACATATACTGAGCTCCCAGTCAAGGGCAGTATCACACTACAGCCCTGGGTTTCAGCAAAGGCTGGATGCAGATTTGGGGCGGATGGCTCACAGCAAAGGCTGGGTCACTGCTTCGCTATGATGTGCAGTCACCACAGCAGTGATGTTTCTCATAGTTCAGGGAGCATACTCTTGTGTCTGCAATTACAGAATGGACTTAATGCTTACAGTGATTTAGAAGGCCCATTTATGAAATGAATGCCTTATTCAGGTACAAGTTGCAAGAGGAGATGCAGCTAAGTTCCCCATAATCTCCTAACTCCTAGACAGCCCAGGTTTAAAGCTGGGTTTGTTTGACAATATCCACACAAAGTCAAGAAGAAGGAGCTCCATCTTCCTTCCTTTTCACATTTACCATAGCAATACTACTTCAGGACATCTGGTAAATGTCAGCTGAAAATGGGGTTAGGGAAGCTAACTTGGGGATGCTTCAAATAAGAACTCCCTATTGGCAACTCCCTGCTGTTTAAAGCAGGCCATATCTATTTCTATAAAATGCCTTGAAAATCATGAGGCAATCTGATATTGGATTTCTCATGTATTCCTTCAGACCTTCAGCAACCTTACAGTTCAAATTTAACAGACCCTCATCATCAGTAGCAAATACATATCCCAAAATAATATCAAATGTGCTTGTCACAGGAAAACCCACTGCTGTGTATGTCTTGCCATCATTGAAACCCAGCACTATTCTGGTCATTGCTGCAGATGCTATCTGGTATGAGAGAGAGCTCCAAGGGCAAATCCAGACTTTGCAGACCCTCACAGGGCTAGATAGTATGGAAATGAATTGCTAACACTGCTGACCAGCTCCATTGTTTAAAGCAGAGCCCTCTCAGACTTCAGCAATAATTCAACAGTGAAATAAACAGCCCTGATCAGATAGCTATGGAAATTAGATAAAGAGCACAATAGCTGTGAAGATAGGATATTTCATGACGAGCCATATATCAGTTTATTCCTGATTTAAGTTCCGTTTTGATTACTCTTTGTTGATACCTCACATGTATATGACAAGTCAGAAACAAAGGCAAAGATCCTTTCGGACAGAAGCCATCTTCCCCCCATCATGACATATGCACTCTTCATAACTTAGGTGGCTCCACCATCTCACCGTGACTCTTTTATGTTACTTAGAATAATGGCTGTATTTCAAGACATTGCAGTTTCCTCAGCGCTAGTTTTTCTACTTTAGTGTGCTGTTGAGATACTAAACTGTTCAAAAGTGCTCTTTTCCTCTACGTCTGTTCCCACAGAAGTCCAAAGCAATTCCCGTGAGTCTCAGGACAGCATCCTTGGAAATTTCTTACCCCTACTGCTTTGAACATAAGCAGGCTGAACCGAAGCTTAGCAATTATTTTATCCCATTAAATGCTTATTTCCTTCAAACCAATTCCCTTTAACTAAAAAAAAATAAGGAAAAGTCAAAGATGCATGGATATAATGAGATTAACAGGATCATCACTTTTCTCAATAGTATACTTTCTAAAAATGTTGCTGAGAAGGCTGAATGGGGTTGGTCTGGATGAAAGAAGCAGCAGGCAGCAGGAGCAAGCTTTCAGCACTGGGAAAGAAGCAATCTCCAACCTTGCTCAATGGGGCTACTGTGGAATTCAGGATACACACAGCTGGCTATAAAACTCCTCAGATCATCCAACTCTGCCTCTCCCCCAAGCAAACAACTCTCTTTGCATTTCTTGTTCCTCTTATCAAAAGCAAATAAGTTGGGTATTTCATAGTACTCTCAGCTTTTTCGAGGATGTCCTTAAAGTCCTGGTCACGCTGCAGGACCCCAGCCCACGTAGCAGAGGCTGTTCTCTTGACACGTTCAGGGACTACACTTTAAACTAACACACTGTGAAAGGTATTTCTTCTTCAGATAGTTCTGAGAGGTAGATAGATAATGAGCTAAAACGTGCATATCTGAGTTACAGAACTCATCATTGCAGTATCTTATTGGTTATCATAAATTCAACATTGCATCCTTTCAAATTAATAAATTTTAGGAGAAAAAAAAAAAAAAAAAAAAAAAAAAAATACTTTTAGCCAAGGATACCAAACTGTTTTTCTTTTCCTGCTTAAGGACATCCCACTAAACTTACTGCCTGGCTATCCCAATCAGGAGGAGGTGCTGTGGCCTACTCCCAGTTTGTTGCCATATGTTTTTAGGAAGCCATGCTTTAAAGAGCACAGGTAATGCCTACCATAAATAAAAAGTCAAATAACTAGAAAACTACCCACAGAAATCTGAGATATTCAAAGATATTTTATTTTCCCTTGCAGATCTGAAGCTTGGTTCCTCAACTTCAAGTATCCCTTTGGTACATCTTATGTTGAGTTCCCTGCATTTGCAGATAGCAGTGCATGACTGTCTGCAGTATTTTTACAAGCATTTATGTGGATTAATCACCATTAATTATTATCAATTCTTGCTTACCTTCAGCAAAGTATTTTTATGGAAAAAAAAAAAAAAACAACCCTCAAGATTTTTTTCCCCAACAGCTCTGTAGTTTACAATCTCTCTAATTTACAGAAAGGAAAATTCATCTGTGATTAGGAGAGCTACATGATAAAATATGGCTCTCCTGAGGTGATGAACAAGTCTTAACCATTGCACAGAAGTCCAAAAAATTTAAATTCTCCTTTTCCTACAGATCTGAGGTTGTGACCTACACTGACTGTAAGTGGTGAGAACCCAGGCAGAATTAGCAAAGATCAGGCTTAATCATAATGACAAACAATAACCAATCATAATGATAAATAGATTACTAATAATCTCTCTTACTTGCTCCAGTATAAACTTGGCTAAATTCATTAACCTTAAGTTACACTGGAAATACACCAATGTAACTGAAGCAAAGGTTTAACTCAAGATTTCTTTATTATATTTTGATTATCTTGGTTATGATAGTTTATTATGAAAAATCAATCCAAAATTAATATTTCTGTTCAGATGAAATAAATGCAAGGTTTAATTAAAAAAAAAATATGAAAAACAACAACAAAAAATCCAACAACAACAACAAAAACCGAAAACCCAGCACTGCTTGAGCAATAGAGTGAAAATCAATGGTTTTAGTTCACCTTTATGCAGGAGTAGCAGAGATTTAAGTCCCTTGGTCTTATTTGCAAAGGAGCAGAGGCACTCACTCCAGTTAAAACTGCAAATACAGCTTCTCCAAATTCTACAGCCAAGCTCCACATGACGAAAATAAAATCTGAAGATAGTTTTAAATGAAAGATTTGAAAATTCTTAACAGTGATAAAATCTATGAAAATTGCTCTTATTTACTTCTAATTTATCACATTACTGTATCTAGGTGTAAGAAAGATTGAATTATATTTTGCATATACTCCACTGTGGCCAAATCCTTCAAGCCTTGCTTGGGTAAGATATGCCAGATGGGGTAGCAGGTTTAGTCACACAAATAGGTGCATCAGAGTGAGGTTCCAAATGAATTCAGGCTTTGTAGCACAAAAGCCTTCCCAATCCTAACTATTCTTTTAAGAAATCTGCAGTGGATCAACAGGAACATGGAGAGTATCTTGGGTTGCATCATTAGCTTCAGTTTCAGGAATTACTAAAATCCCCTAAGCTACAATTTGTCATGATTCTCATTCTTGGGAAATCCTTTAAAGAGACTGTTAAAGCAATTAAGCTAGTGTCCTCGATTTAATCTTTAAGGCTGCCTAGCCAACATTGAGTCACAGCAGTCTTCTAGGTCGGACAGGAAAAGAATTGACGTCATTGCAAAAAGCCACTGCGTAAGTGTCTCTGAAAAAAATGGCAGCCAGGCATACACAGTTGGATAATCAGATGTTGTGAATAACATGCTGCCCAACAGGTGAGCTTAGGGAATTTGGCACTTCAGAGCTGACTCGAGCTCTTCCTTATGCAGATGATAAAAGAACTTTCTCTGACATAACATATTTAGCAAACTTATCAAGATGTTTCCTCTCTCCAGAAAGTCCACCAGCCTATTAGGAATGATAATTTGGCAGATAATATACTCGAGGGACAAATACGATAAGGGATGTTTCATACAAAGGGGCTTCCACTAGTAGCCAGTTATGTCAATCTGCAGCTAAAAACAGCGACATAAAAATAAACTTTAACTCTTCACCCTGAGCAATTAGGCTGTTTTCTAACAACACAAGCATAGCTCAAACAGGCACCAGGAAAGGCAGCTACAGCTCTGCTGCAACTGCTCTTGATAAATCAAAATGAAGCATTTAAGCTACATTCCAGTTATTTTTCCACTCAACATTTAACATTTCCATATTCCCTATGAATGGGAGCAGAACTGCATTTTTCAGAGACCCCAGCTTTCTCAAAACTTGGAGACCCTTCAGACCAGAACTGACCTTGTTTGGACTCATTTTTAGACAAGTCACAAACAGGAAGCTCATGTTCTGCTATCCGCAGACAAATAGAGGGAGAATAAAGCTGTGTTTAGGCATACACTAACCTTGAACCTTATCCCCGTGACTTGTACCTGCCCAAGCACTCGTAAAAGGCTTTTGTCATGACTTCAAAAAATCTACATCCTTGCAATGTTTCACGATTCAGAAATACACCTACCTCTAGCTGTCCAGAATGCTAATCCCCAGAGAAGTTTCACTGCAGCCCAGAAACTCCTTCTGTACCAAAAAAAAATAGCATATTTGTTCTTTAGATATGGTAATGATTCTCATCTTCACTTTATCTCTGAGAGCTTTATCTGTTTAATCCTAAAGTCACCTCTCTTGGACTTATCCTAAACTTAAACCTAAACCAAAGCCAAAACCCATGGAACCCTTGGTTATCACAAATTCTTCAGTATTTTGTTCACCCCCTTTCTTCCAACAAGACCAGCAATATGGCATCCAGTAACAATTTAAATTCTTCATTGTTCTTTTACAGAGTCTTTAATAGAACCGTAATTTAACAGTAGCCCAAGGGCTTCTGTCCACATCCAGAAATCTTCCTGTCCATACACACAAGGGCAGTAAATCCAGCAGGACCTAGCACAAATATGCATCTTCAATTCTTAGTTGTGAGAAACTTTGCTCAGCCCCACCTTGAACCCAACATATTTAAAAACTTGCCTTAAAATATTCTCACCTGTCAGACTGAACTTTCATCCCAGCCCTGCAGGGCTTGTAGGATTCAGCAGTGAGCTGTCTTCAGCTTTATGATACCCAAAGCTAAGGCTTAATCATAGCTGAATGACCCAGTGTAGCTTGCAGCGTAAACATCAATGCAAAAAGCGTACTTCAAAGCACATAGCTCTGCTAACACCAACAGAAAATTTTTGGGGCTACAGTCTCATCTCAGGGTTGGAGTTTGTATCCAGGACAGTGCTGATTTTGTCACTGGATTTGGTTGGCTGCAGTAGTAAGATGAAGACTCAGCCAAAAAGAGTAAATGACTTACGTTAAGTATGAGTCTGCTGGGCTGTACCTTACCCTGCAGTTAGTGTTGGGTTTGTGTTCTGGTCAGGCACAACACAAACTGAAAAGATTGCTTTATCACTGAGTTTTACAATAACTGGAGGTCTCTGATGAGGCAGGCACCAACAGAGATGCTTGACCTGGATAAGATGCAGACTGGTGTTGAAACAACCATCACTAGCAGGGCTGGGCTTGATGGGCCATCAGAGCAGGACTGGAGACAGCTGGAGAAGAAAGAGGTTTGCAAAGCCCAGCAAAGGCTAGATGCAGTAACAAGGAGCTTCAGGTTTACTAACAGGGAGTCTGTTGATCAATTCATAAGACACAGTTAGATTTAGCTTTGGAGGTGGACAATAAATTTAGTACAAAAAACGGGGTGGCTACAGGTTCCAGCCAAAACCGACTGAGGGCTCTTATCATCTCAAAACAGTGACTAAACATAAAGACATATCATGTTTCTGGTTTATGACCATAACCAAGTGGTTATATGCCATTATGAAACCCCAGGATATGGCTACTGGTAAGGCTAGATTCAGTAGTTTTGTCTAGTGACCCAAATACATTTCCAAAAGTTGTTGTCTGAACTTGTCATTAGAAAGGCTGAAGATTTTATAGGATCTGGCAGGAAACCTAGCTCTAGGTTCATCTTGGCTGTGGTTTACTGGGACCTCCTCCTTATTCCAACACTTCAGTTTGAATTGTACCACTGAGATTTCTAGCAGTCACAAAACTAACAATGGAGCCTTTTGCCCTATTCCTGCCTCTAACTCTATTCCTAGACCTGCAGCCTTTGCAAGTTCCAGCAGTAAAGCCACCACTTCTTTGCTCCTTTTCCTGAAAGAAAGCACTTTCCCCAGACAAAATGCTGGCCTTAACCACACAACAGTGACTCACAGCGCTAACAATAGTTGTTCACCTCTGCCTTTCTGGCACTCATCCTCATGGTGCCAGACTTGCTTTTGGATCCATTCTCCAACAGAGGCAATTCTCAAAGTGGGATATTCATGAGAAGATCTGCATCTAACCAGGGATTGCATGAGAAATATTGAACATTTCCATCTTGACTTTACCTCTTCCCTCATTTTCACACTATTTGCCTGTTTCTCTTCCCCTTCTCTCTCCTGAGCTGTCCTCTCCATCAGCTTAGAGTCATTGACATCACATAATGCTGACGGCACATATGATAGAGCTCTGAGTGATTTAGGCCAAAGGATGCTCATAGCATATATTTGGTGGCAACTGGCTTGCTGGGCAAGAGCTTCTCCTTCCTTTCCCTTCACCTCTCTCTTGCCTTTCCCCCCCCCCCCCCCCCCCCTCCTTTCTAGGGTCAGAAAACCACAGGGCAGCAGCTACCTCAGCCCCACAGGGCCAGATAATGTGGTTAGGGCATCAAGCCATATCTCCACTGTGCATGCTGTCGTGGGAAGGGTGATTCCTTGTAATATCTAGAACTCAAGTGACCAAAACTGAGGTCTCTAATTCATCCTAGAAATCTTGTGTGACCTTGGGCAGGTTTCCCTGTGTCTCATGTACACTAGAGCTGTCTTAAATGATACAGGAATGCAAATTTATTTTCTAATGAATGAGTGAAAGAAGTAACAGAAGGCTGTGAGGTGCTTGGATAGTGTTGTAGGGGATGTTATAACCATAAATCAGCCACTGCTTTTTACATCAGTATATGAGATAACTAACTAGCACTAACAAATAACAGACATCAACATCAGAGATTTTTAAACCAAAAAAAATGCTCAAGGCTTTTGCAATTTTGGTGAAGTAGTGATTCAAAACTCTAAAGGTTTCATTTCCACTGCTTCAACTCAAATATAGACCTAAAGAACATAAGTTTTTGATATATGTGGTCTCCTCTGAAAGTCATGCATTTTGTTTTATTATGTTGGTCCACAAAGTCAGAGGTGGATGTTGGTGGTATGGCAGTAGAGGATGAACCTTCTCACCAATATCCCATTCCATTTTGTTGCTATGTGACAGAAGGCAGCAGAGGGACAGTTTGACACAATGGCATCTGACGTGGAAGTGCATGTGAAGCAAAGGTGTGTCACTGAATTCCTCCATGCAGAAAAAGTGGCACTCAGTGACACTGATTGGTGCTTGCTGAATGTTTACGGAGACCAAAGAGTGGATGTGAGCAATGTGAGGTGTGTGTGATGTGTTTCAGCAGTGGTGACAGTGACAGTGGGTCACCTACACTGGTGCAGATTTTTACAAGAACAACATGCAGGCTCTTGTTCATTGCTGATGAGAATGCACAGCTAATGGCAGTGAATGTGTTGAAAAACCATGTTTTGTAGCTAAGAATTTGCTCTATCAAATACTATTATTGTGCTCTTTGTATCTATTGTAGTTTCCATGGAAATTAAAAGGAGGCATTACTTTCAGAGAAACCCACATACATTGCTGTAGTTTTATTCCTCACTACTAAAAAATATTTAACAAAGTGATTTTAAGACAAGTTGTTGTTTTCTTGCACTCTGATAATTCAGACACTTTTTCCAGTTGTCTTTAATACATCTCAAGGGGTGAAAGCCTTGCAGAACCACTCCGTTTCCAGCTTATGCCAGGAGACAGGAAGGGAAAGAGGGATGCAGTGGTTTTTATCTGTTAGAAGCTGCCACAGAGCTGATGAAGCCCAGCTCAGAGGGTGGCTGAGATTTATGATGAAGCCTTGGCAAGGCTTTCCCTTAAACTTTAGGAAATCAGGGCTGAAAACACTGTGCAAACAACACAGTCAAAAAGGCAAATTCCCATACAGCTAGCTCCTTCTTAAAAACAAACATACATTGGCGTTTGATCTTATCCTTAGCTAGATGACATTGTATAATTCCTATAGATCTGTAAGAACGATGTTTAAGATACAAGAGTACTTGACAGAAAAGACGTCCTAATTTCCAAAAATATTTTCCTTGGCTTGAAAAGAGGTGGCCAGAGAGCAAAGAGAAGCAAGCTCTTTTCAGTGGGACTCGGAGCCTCCCAAGCAAAGCAGATGAGTTGGGGTGTCCCCACACTGGCCCCCACCTTGGCAGCCAATACACAGTGCTTGTGTCTGCCACCTCTCCAAGCGCCTTATTTACATCTCGAATTGCCTTCAATCACAGGCAGTCGGGCTGCTTGGAACAGAAAGGGATGGCCATTTAAAAGGCATGTCTATATTTTTCACTATCAAAAATGTAAATACTCAGTGTCAGTTTAAAGCACTGTAGGACTAGAGGGATCTGTGGGAGTTAACAAAGGGCTCAGAAATTGCTGTAAAACATGATCCAGAATGTCTGTAGACCAGGGTACCCAAATTAGCAGTGAATGTGAGCGCTTCCAAGAATGAAGTGAAATCTCATTTGTTTCAATTTTGAGCTAAGACTCTCACTTGTATTTCCTTGTAGTATAAGATTCTACAGCTTTTATTTCTAATTTACATCTGTTGCACCAACAATTAGATGAGAAACGTATGCAAATACATGATTCCTGACCCTTACAGTTGATCAAATCATGGTTTCTCCTGAAGGGCTCTGCTGATCGCTTGGCCCATCACACAGGCAATTACTTCTCCCACTGCACAAGTTTCCCTCCTTGAAATGTCAGCCTCACGATCCTGCTTGAAGTACCACGCAAACCATCTTCTGAGAGCGGCAGGAACAGGCTTGTCCAAAGGGCAAGCATGAACTTGTTCTCTCAGCAGTCCTTCCTCTTCTGCCCTTCTGTTAGTATTGCGTTTTACTGGGGCAGACAGAAGACTGAACTATGAGCCCCTCGGCCCCAGGGAAGAACTTTTGACTGATGAGCCTTGTAGTGTTTACCTCCAACTAAACCCGTAACAACCACCAGGCATTTTCTGGCCACGTAATGGAGTTGCTCTTTAGAATGGCAGCACCCCAAGACCTCATTCGTATAGGAATTATTTTTCCTGCTGAATGAGTCTCTAGAAACTGCTGTAAATAGCTGTATTTAATATTTATACATATTTTGTATGAAAATCACCACTGACACAATTTGCAGGTTTCTGCTTTAGATTTTGAAATTCTAAACTTAGCTGAACAACTGGACAAATAAGTTTCTATAAGTTTTGGCACCCTGATATTTCTATTTTCACTGTGTAAAATTCTGGGAGGTTGCACAATTTCACACAGTCAGCTTCATTCAGATGTTATAGGGGGAACATATAAAATTTGCAATGGCAGGTATGTTTGCTTAAGCAACTTCTTTGTTTGCAAGAAATGAAGGCAGAAAAAACAGTTTATGTTGAAAACCTTTGCCATTTTGTGCCACCTTGGTGCCCTGTTGTCCTACAGGAATGCCAGCTGAGGGAAGTCCCTGTTGGAGTGGCACGGTACGTTACGTACAGTCAGGATGTCCTGTCCCACGTTCTCACCTTCCCAGCACTGCAGCTTGGCTATCGGCCCGTGGTAATAGGAGGTTCTTAACTGATTGCTAACAACAAACAGTACTTTCGGATCTTTAACCGCTGGTAGACAAAGTACAGTATGTGCTGTTAAACTGCGTTTCTGATTCAGAAGGAGAAAGTGTCCAAACAAGGCATATGAGGTACACACAAAAGGCAACTAGGCAAAACCAGAGCTTCAGTTCTCAGCTTCACCTCAATGTTATTTTAGTGAAGTATCCGACAGTGACAATTTCAAAGCAGCCAGCTATCAATAGCGCTGCTTGGAAGAGCCCATAACAATCTCAGCTTTACGGCAGACAGTAGGTAAGCTGCTCAGTGATCTAAATAAAATAGATGAATGAATGCACCGGTCTGTCACATGTGCATTGTGTGCAGCAAAGGTAAATTTAAGTTGAGCTAAAGATGTTTTAAGAGCAAGTGTGCAAAGCTGAGCTTCTGAATAGGTATTATGTCCTATCAAGGACTCATTGTTTAGCAGATCCTATATCTAACAATGCCTCATTGTGAAGGCTCCAAAGATCAGTGCATTAAATACCAGTTTTTCAGACCCCTTCACATTTTCAGTGTCTTCCAGGGCTGCAAACACTCGGATATTCCTGCTACACTCATACCTGTATGGGTGTCTATTGGCTGTGTCTGCATTACTCAGTGAAAAAGGGAGAAATATCTCACATCAGTGTGTTTAATTCTACAAGAATTGTATTCTATCTCATTCCATCTTCTTTTTGGGATGTTGGAAAGCTGCTGCACATGCAAGAAAAGAGATCTGGATTTCACAAATGATTCAAGCTGGATGGCTGCTTCAGAGGGAGACCAGGAGAAACACTGCTGTGAAAGGCCATGTGATTAATGTGCAGTAAGACATCCAGCCTGCGCGCTTTGACTGCAAGGAGGATATGGCCTTCCACGGGAGGAAAGATTCCGGTTCATTATACCGTGTACAGGAAGTGGATTTATGCAGTGCTATCAGGAGACAGGGAGGCAAGCATTCCTTCCTTGCTGAGGACTGAAGTATATGAAAATGCTGTCATCTGAGCACTGAAAAACAAGTAGAAGACTGGTGATGGGATGAGCAGTGAAGCAACATCATGGTTCAGAAGTGGCAGCTGAGACATCCCCACACCTCTGCTGCAGTGAAGGTGAGACCTACCGCTGGATTTGTAAAGCCAACCTGGTGAATTGCAGCAAATCCTTGATTCCCAGTAATTTCAAAATGAGGCGTGTTCATGGGGCAGATCTCTAGCGCAGATAGGAAGGAGGTGTATTATCAGTAGCAATCCCAGCCTTTATGGTGAATTAAAATATGGATTTGCACTTTGCTTCTGGCACAGCCTCCAGCAGGGGAGATCTTGGTGTAGTTTGGTGGGGGAGGAAGGCAGAGTGAAGGGGGAGAATATCCTTGAAACCAGTGCCTGTGGATTGCATGGAGACATTTCCCTGGCTCCAGCAGGTGTAGGGAACCAGAGGAGTTTCAGAGAAAAATAAAAGCACTATTCCTTTTGTGGGTAAAGAAAGAAGGAAGAGTGCAACTATATACGCCTCTCCCCTGAAACTGAAAAGTAATAGTTAAAAAATGTTGTTCCAGGGTTTATCTCTCATGCTAGTTATTTTCAGTTTTGCATCCCAAACTTTGCAAATGTGAATTCCTGCTCCAGCTTCATAACAACACCACACCAATGGAGGGCATGCAGTCAGCCCCCAGCATTTGTAAGGAATGTTACAATCCAGTTTTATCATGGGATAGTATCAACTGACTGAGCTCAGCCAGGTTTCTCCTATAGTAAAGGCATCCATTTAAACAGAATCTGTACATTTTATACGTATCTGAAGCTCCACTGTGACAGCTGAAAACCAGTGAATTAGAATCATAGAATATCTTAGCTTGGAGGAGACTTCAGAGATCATCTACTATCCCCCTGCCATGTGCAGGGCTGCCAACAGCCAGCTCAGGCTGCCCAGGGCCCCATCCAGCCTGGCTCTGAACACCTCCAGGGATGGGGGTATCTACAGTTTCTCTGGGCAAATTAAGTATCACAAATTCTTGCATGTGCTAAAGTTGGCAATTTCATGCATCTTTAGAGTGTAAGAGGAGTCAAGGTCTGTATCCATAAGGGTACATTTAAGTTCAAAAGGTACATCTGTAAAACACTGGAATTCAGTGTAGAATGCAGTCACATTAGCTGTGAAATCAGCCATATTAGAGTGCAATTAAGGTTAAGGATGTTTTCTTCACCTGTGTATCTTTGTGCTTTTGTCACCATGTTAACTCATTTACAAGCTCCTCTCTTGTAGAGATCCTCACTCCAAAAAAAAAAAAATCAGTATGGG
Organism: Centrocercus urophasianus; assembly: GCF_019232065.1. Taxonomy (NCBI): domain Eukaryota; kingdom Metazoa; phylum Chordata; class Aves; order Galliformes; family Phasianidae; genus Centrocercus; species Centrocercus urophasianus. The sequence goes on from NW_024884253.1 coordinate 37,283,215, forward strand.
AGAACTACTGCTAATTCCCCATTTCTTCACTGCCAATATCCTCACATTAGTGTGAAGAAGTAAAAAAGAAAAAAGTCTGCAACCACTAGTTTTCAAAGGTAGCAGTCCCCATACCAGATTTTAGTTACAGATCAGTACTGGCAAGAGATCTGACTCTTACACTGACCCCAATCCAATTTAACATTTAAGTTCAGCATCAGTTTTGAACTGCGATTTAAAATGAAATGGCAATCTCTCTTACAGAGCTGCTCCACTCTTCAGTCAGCCGAGGCTTTTCCAGCCTGGGCTGGCTCAGAACAGCTCTGACTATGATTTAAATGTAGACAACACAGAAATGCTCTCCACCGTGTCTTCCCATGGCATTCAGTGGCCCTGAATTTCTGGCACCCTCCCTCTTTCCCTCAAAATTGCAGGGTTTTTATCTGATTAGCTCTAAGTGATCTTGATAACTACTCAGATCTAGTTATTTCTTGAATTCATTGCTTGGAGATCAAACATTACATCACAAGAGCTTAATCCTGTTCCAAATGAAGCCAAGGACAAAACAGCCGTTTACTTTAGTGTGTGGGATAAGGCTATAAATCTTTTAACGCTGAGCATCCAATTTTCAAATTAAAACATAATGAACTTAATAGTCATGGATTGGAAGGTTGATACATTTTGCATCTCATATAGGATTCTACATCTGGGTTATAAACTCTTCTTAAACTTTGATGCCTTGAGGGAGGGTTATTTTCTGGAAGCTCACATCATTATATATCAGGCCAGTACACAAAACACACAATGGAAGTGATACTGCCCTGACTGCAAACAATGTCTTTGGAAAGCTTCAAACAATTTCTTGGTAAACAACTGATCGGGGTAATTACATTTTCTAATCTGAAATGGGGCTGTGACATTGTTTCAGGTAACACATGAATCATGCTAAAGGGTTTTCCTCTGCTAGCACTGGCTAGCTTATCTGAGCAAGCTCTGGTCTAAGGATGGAGACCTAAGCCTGATGGAGTATTGTACTAGCACTGCAGGTAGTGGCTCCACACCTGCCCCCAAGAGTCCAATCCACTGCTACTGTTGAGCAGACAACTCTCCAGGTAGTAAAAAGAAATTAAGATATAGTGAGGCCGTGCCTAATGCCTCATAATCCCAACTCATTCTCTCAAGGAGATGAGCATCAGCTGCACGACCTTTCTGTGTATCTGAATGGTGCTGAGTCCAGGCGAGAGAGCTACAGCCTTGCTTAGCAGGGGAAGGCAAACATGACTTTGATGACTTTGCGCTTGCTAATGAGCACAAACGACCTAAAACACAATGAGCACGTCTCCCACCATCTCTCAGCCAAGTTGCAATGTAATGAAGTGGCTGCCAAATCCTCACCACTACCTGGGACTGTGTTAACAAACTAGTCCAACATTACACAAAGCATGATTAAGTACTTAGAAGAAGCAGCTCTAGTTTGCTGTTTTATTTGGTTTTGTTTTGAACAGTATTTGCAGTAGGAAAACTGCAGTGTGACCTGCCCCTGGAGTATTCTTTTCTTTTTCTATCTCTTGTCATAGATGTAATCTGTCCACTGCTCAAATTTTGTTATCATTGTCTTGGATATCTACCAGCTATGATTGTCATGATTAAATCAGAATTAACTTAATTACAAAGAGCTTTACTTAAGATAAACAATGAAGAAGTGATTTCAGAACAGTGAGAACTGCAGCGCTGAGAATGTCTGGCAAAAGCCCTTCAAACAATTTGAGCCACTTTCTTTTTCCCTCACATATATATATTTTTTTAATTCTGATGTGTTGTTTTTTCCAATCCCAGAAATTAGGTCAGTCTGTCACCTTGAAGTCAGCTTCATCAATGCCTTTGGCTGGGATTTCTCTTTACTGCCTTAAGCAACTAAATATTTTGCTTCACTCCAAGCTTGATGACAGCGATGGTCTGCCATGAGTCAGACACTGAGGGCTTTCCTTACTTCCTCCTCATGGTCAAATGAACAAAGCACATCAGGATTTGGCATGCTTCCCATGTTCATCTCCTGCTCTAAGGTACGGCAGCATGGACACATAGTCATAGATAGAACTACAATGGAGGGAACTATTTCACCTCTCTTATTCGGCCTTACAGATTTATGATTTAGGTATTTAGGTATATTAAATCAGTTCCAGTTGAATTCAACTTCCAAAGATTTTAATAAGAATATCAGGGCTTTCCTAATTAATATAATATATATATATTGCTGGCACAACAATAGTTGTGATGTAGTAGCCTTTTAAGAAGCCTTTAAAAAAAACTCAAACATTTTCACTCGCTTTTTGAGAGTGCTACATAGCAAGTACATATACCACATGTAAACAGACAGCAAGGGATATTTCAGCATTTCGGGTGAAAAGCAAAAGGTTTTCCACAGATTGTACAAGATTTGCTTGAAAGTTCTGGAGCCAAGCTAAGTTTTTCAAAGACCATGGTCTTTATGTTCAGCTGTTTGAATCTCAGTCCTAACCAGTGGCTAACCACTATCTCTTCTCCAGGGAGAAGCCTGGAAGAACTTCTACCAGAATAAATATACAAATCCTGGTTTTACTCAAAATCCTACCTTTCCATAGCCTACATTAGCATTCTATTCAGTGCTATCAAGAGAAACAGAGACATGGCAATCGGTACAGAATTCAGACTCCTGTTTTTTTCTGCCACCTGTGCTAAAAAGAAAATTCTTCCAGACAATGAATGTTTCCTAATTTCCCATGCACGTATGCCCAGAATTTCTTCTTGTTCTCCAGTTGCTGGCAAAAGAGATACTCTCACATCCTATGAAGAGCTGGAATAGAGTCCTATTTCTGGCACATATCTGTGGAATTATACTAGAAAGCTTGGGATGAACAAACTCACCCTTTATGGTGACATCCTCTATACAAAATCTTCTATTTAAATTAATTATTAAATATTTTCTTCACAGAACTGAAAATAACATGGTTAGGATTGTGCTCTTTCTTTCCACTTGTACTTTCCTTATTTCACCCAGTGAGACAACCTCTTGCAGTCTCCTGCTGCTTTTTGACCTAACACAGGCCATGTGCCCTTCTAAAGGAGTTAGACCCAGCCTCATCTTTTAAGTATCAGATAAATCCTGTCTGAGACTAAACTCTTGTCTACAGGTTGATTATAAAGCATGTCGATTCTGTGGTGCAGGGCCATTACACAGCCTAAGTTGTGGGATGTAAGCTAGTTTCTCATCCACGGGCTTCTGGCAAGAGCCAGAAAGTTAAAAGTCAAAGCTAAATGTGTAGAAAAGACTTCTGGAGAAAAGGGTGATGGATTTGCTGATGTTGCATAACACTGTACATCTTTTCCAGGTGACAGAAACTTCATAAAGCTCAGCAGAACAAATGCAAGGTACTTCCCATTAGACAGACAGACCCTGTGAGGTGGAGTCTGGCTAGAGTGAGGGCAGCTCTGCAGGACAGGATCTGGGGTAAAGTTTTTGAACACGAATCAGCAGTGCGCCCTTGAGGTAATGAAAGCTAACCACATGCTAGGCTGCATTAGCAAGAGAGCAGCCAGCAGCTGGAGGGAAATGGTTATTCCCTTTCAATTGGCATGTGCAAGGCCACATTTGGCATAATGTATAATGTTCAGTTTTGGGTTTCGGACTGAGAGGCATTGCTATGCTAGACTAAGTCCAATGGAGGGTCACAAAGACAGTGATATAAGGTATTCAAGGACAAGCAGAGGAAACTGAGTTTGTCCAGCCTGAAAAAGCAATGTCTGGGTAGGAGAGGGAGTTTTGATGATAATCTTCAAAATTATAAACAAGACAGAGCCAGTCTTCTCTCAGAGGCATGAAGCTAAAAGGCAAACATCAGTGGACACAAGCTGTAGCCAGGGAAATTCTCATCAAGTATAAAAGGGAAAGAAAAAACCAACACAAAACAGAGCAGGGAAGAGTGGTCAAAAGCAGCCAGAGAGGTTGTGGAATATCCATCCTCAAAGATTTTCAGCGTTTGACTGGAGAAAGCCACAAACAACCTCATCTGACTTTTAAGTTTGTCTAACTTTGAGAAGAGGGTAGGACTAAATGACCTCCAAAGGTTATTTCCAGTGTAAATTATTCTGTGATTCTATAAATAAGGTAGAGGTTGTAAGGAAAAGGACCTAAATCAGATTCAGGAGTGGCATGAGTCTTTCCTGTGTCAAGAGATCAGGCCTGCAGGCTGTTAATACCACTGACCTCCTAAGGGCTGAATGATTGAAAACCACTCTTGGATGCAGCAGAGCATCCTGGCACACTGCTTGCACTGAACCCTTCCCAAGTTTCTGTAAGCAGTGGCTTTATCTGGGTGGAGTGCTGTCACTTGGGCATTTTTTCCTTCATTTTTCCCTCACTCTTTGTCATCAGCGTACACGAAAACCAGTCTGTTAAAAAAGCTCACGAAATATTCATACTTCAAGAACTGGAGTGCGATTTTTGCAAGAATTTAACTTCTTTTTTATACCATTTTCATTTCTCAGAAGATCTCCTGTGCCTTTGGTAACAGAAGTATTGCACAAGTAAAATGTACCAATCACATTCCTATTGCTCGCCTGAATTAGAGCAATTGATAGCAAAAGAAAAAAAAAGAAAAAAAGATCCACATTTTAATAATTCAGGTGACCTCAGAAAGTAGTGAACTGAAGTGACAACATTTTTTTTTTGTGGTGGATAGTTTAAACTGGTGAGATGTTTGCTCTACTAACTAATAAAAATGAAGTTCTGATACATCCCTTAGTAAAGTTTTATTTGACTGTCAGCCACCTGTTCAGCCCACACAACATCCCCCCTTACCTCTATTGAACCAACATTCGTTGTACTGATTTAAAAAAATAAACATTTTGTTCAATCTGTAGACTGGTCAGCTAAAGACAAAAAAACATTTTCATCTGATAATACCAGCTTCTCCTAGGGAAGCCAACAGACTAATATAACTGTCTTTTTATTTTCTATTTCTTAGCAAATAGTACTGGAATATGGATTTTTCTTGTATAAGAAAGGGTTTTAATAGCTCCCTGCCTATTTTTCATAGAGTTGACACCTATGAGAGGAGTAAGAACCTATGACAAAAGTATCAAGAAAAGGTTGTGACTATTAAATTCATCAGAATATATAGATTTTATCTCATGATGTGTGTCAATTGATTGTTTAAAGTCCCTAAATTTTAACATTTCAAAAGTAGTTCCACATTTTTGTGTCCACATTGTAGGAATGTCATTTGTGTTAATTCTCACATTTCATTAGGTTCAGAATTTGACATTGACATGCCACAGTTAGTCATCTTCCTTATAGACAAGAGAAAAAGACAACATAAGTATTTACACTATAGAAGTAGCAGCAGACCAAAAAATGTAGGCTCACGATGGGAAACTCCACAGTTCTGGTCCACATTCAGTCTGAACTGCAGTCTGTTAGTCCAGATGGAGCTCAAACTCCCATGTTCTGATGAGCCAGATTCAAGATATCTTCTGGGGAGCATACTATTAACCTGATCTGTCCAGATGTTTAGAAAGGAAACTCAGATTGCATCACAGTACAGGTGTGACTGGGCTTTACCCTTAGCAAACCACTGCTGAAACCAAGCCTGTGGCTAGTTTGTGGTTGACATGCTGAGTTTCAGGTAGGGTCATGCACGTGGCCTTAGTTGGCAGTAGAAGAAGCCTTGAGCTGGTCACAATTTCAAACACAACTGAGAAATTTGTCCTCTTTTAAGCAGATATTTTATGAGCTTCATTATAATGTCTTTTACTTCATTGGTTTTATTTTCAGTTTGATTTGGTCCTTCCTAGTCCTTACATTACTCAAATGCCTTCTCTCTGAAATCCATTACAGTGAACATATTCAGTTCAAAAACAGTCCAGAGCCAAACTCTAAACATTCCCTTAGTCTTTAAAACTGGGAACTCAAAATTACACACAGATGTTATATGTAATACGGCACAGAAGGAAAAGACTGCTTAAGTCAGCTCACATGTCCCAGGCTCTTATCTAAGCAGCCTGCAGTGTTGAGCAAGTTACACACGTTAGTGTATACTGACACACACATCAGTCCTGAAATGCGTGGCAAAAAAATGCAGTGATTTCACTAAGAGTAGATCTCAGTTCTGAGTTGGCAAGCTTGGAGAAAAAAATAAAATAGAGCAAAAGTATTTTTAAGTTTTCTAGTTTGAACAAAAAGCACCTTAGAGGCTCTATATCAAAAGTGAAAACTGAAGCTGGCACCTAACTCCGGCTTCATGCGTACTTCTAACCTTTACACCAGTATACTGACCAGTTTCTTCAAATACAATAGAAACTCTGCCACTTTGAAGATAAGCCCTCACAGTTTGCTTAAAACAATAATTCTGTACTTTCTTTCCTGTTTCTAGATTTATTTTAAGCATAAGTATAAAATGTCAGAGTCTGATAGCAGCCAGATCAGTTTGTATAAAAATCGACTGCCTGTTTGTAGTATATTACGGGCTATATTTGACACAGGAAAGCTCTTAATCATGAATACTATCAGCATACCACACCCATCTTTGTAAGTGCCTTATAAGCTAGATTTATCACTGTGAACTTGAACTGGATAGAGACAAGCAATGATGCATAGTGCGAAGCCCTTCTGCAGAGGTAGGGTTGGAAGTGTTTTATCCACAATAGACTTGTTCAGAAGGCGTGTTCGTGTCTGTCAGCTGCACAGAAGCAGTAGGGCCAGCACTCTTTTGCTTTGTGCTGATAGCTTTCTTCCACAAGAGTCATCAGGTCTTGGTGCAGATAAGAGCAAGAGGAAAGAATCTGCCTGAAAAAGATGGTCACACAGATTCTGCCCTTTAAATATCTTCTACCTTTGGCTTGTTTTATCTGCGCAGTAAAACAGACAACCCTTTGGTACCAAGTAATCCTTGCTATATGTTACATACTTTTTTATTTCAAATATCTGAATTGTTATGCTTACTCTATCTTTGGAGCTCTTTTGTTCTACTGTTTGGAGGGACACACTTCAAGGAGGGAGAGGGAGCTGAGCCAGGGAGACATAAGCATGGGGACAGGGAAGACTTGGAAGGCTGTGGGGCCTGCTGTGCTGCTCCAGGGCTGCAAAGGATACCTTTTCCCACCTCCCTGCCAGCTACCAGTCACTACACCAGCCAGCCCACTGAGGACAAAACAATACAGCAGCCCCATGGATTGGGGCTGAATCTGAGACGTCTTTCTCACTTCATTAGAATGTGTCAAGGTATCGAAGTCTTTGGGAGAGAAGCAAGTAGGAGTGCTACAAAAAATATTCAGCATTTACAAAAGCTGTGATGGGCAGTTTGAGATTTGCTATATACATTCAGACTTTCTGCACACAGTCACCACAGTACATTTGGGCACATGAGAGGGAGTTCAGTGAGGTATTTATGTGATTCAATAACAGCACTGCTAGGAACTACATTTTCTAATCTGAGCCCTTAGGTACTTAGGTTCATTAGAAGAGAGGAATTTCGCCTAGGTTTTATTAATATATTAGTTAAACCTAAAATCAGTCATTCTTCCATGTAGAGGAAAACAAAGCTTTTTTTACACTGAGTAACCTCTAAACTTAAACAATACTTATTGAAATAGTACTAAACGCTGGAACACTTTGAAAGTAAAAATTTCTATTCCTAATGAATCATTACTCTTTTCACAAATGCTTCTAATTAAGCTTGAACAGGAAAATTACTGAACATCACACTGGCATCTATTTTAGCAGTTCAAGAGTTGCACTAAAAGCAAAACACAAATATTCCTTAAGCAGAACATTGCTTTCTTTTCACAGAGTCACAGCGGTTAGAAGGGACTTGAAGAGATCATCGAGTCCAATCCCCCTGCTAAAGCAGGCACCCCACAGCAGGTTGCACAGTTAGGCATCCAGACAAGTCTTGAGTATCTCCACAGAAGATTACACAACCTCTCTGGGCAGCCTGTTCCAGTGCTCCGTCACCTTTACCAGAAAGAAGTTCTTCCACATGTTTGTATGGAACTTCCAATGTTCAAGTTTTAAGTCATTGTTTCTTGTCCTGTTGCCAGCAAGAAGAGCCTGGCCTTTTCGGTCAGAAAACACTCCAAAGTTTCCAGTGGTCAGTTTTATGCCTCCTCTGAAAGACATCTCTATCAGAAGACTGTGCCCATACCCAGTGGTGACAGACTTCTCTGTTGTGACTCAGAGGGCAGCATGCCACCCGCTGTGCTGTCATCAGTGCTTCCTGGAGCACCCATAACTTAGGCGGGGTCCCCAGGTGGCCCGACCTTGACAGCTTGGGATGAGGTAATGTGGCTGCAAACTAAATAAGGAGAGAAAACAGTGAATCAAATTCAAAGGGATATAGCAGGGAGGGATAGTTTAAATTTCAGTAAGTTGAGGTTATTCTAATGACTCTTACCCTGCCACACAAAAGAGACACCTATACATTCACAAACTTCTTTGTAGATGTTGTTATACAGTTTTTATTAAATCTGTGAATTTTTCTGAATATATTTATTGGACTGCACAGTGCTGCATCTAGAAGAAATAAAGGGTTTGGTACTCAGCACCAAAAAGCAGCATGACACTAAAAAATGTGTCCTAGCAAGTATTTTACTTACTTCGTCATTCTAACACTAACTTTTTTACTCACAGAAGTGATTAGTGATCACACAACCAATTAACATCTTAAAAAATACAGATAACATTGCTGGCTGAATCTGGTAACAAGGATTATAGACTACCAATTCATTCACTAGGGGTAGTCATCTACACTTACTAGATCTGAGTTCAAAACAAGGTATAGGAAAAAAAAAATCCATTAATGAGACACCATTGATATTCAGGACCTTAACATTACATCAGACATTAAATTTGAAAGCAAAAATCCAGGATAAAGTGGACAAAGCTATCAAGATCCTTACTCAACTCAATCCAGGTCAATATCACTAACAGTTAGCTTTGGGAAAAGCAGGTCTAGGATTCTGAAATCTATTCATTTCATACAAAAAGCAGAAAGAAGAATCAATCAGTCATCATTCATGAAATTGCTGGATCAACTCAGCTACTACTTACCCTTAAATTCCTAACTCCACCACCCCTGATGCAAGCTGCATTTCAGGGTTTTGTGGACAGATTTATGCTTGAGTACATTGTGACCTGCAGTTAATGACACAGAAACAAACAAAAAAGATTGTATCTAATAATCATTCCGAAAGTTACAGAGATTGATTAGCCTCCTTCATGTTTTCTTCTTTTTCTTTAAAGTAAGCTTGCATCATCTTTTTATCTAATCTCTTTTTTACTGTAGAAAGTCAACCTCCAAAGTGCCTTTGCTTCCATTACAGAGAAACTGAGAATCAGCTGGAAAGGGACTTGACAATGTGAATACCTGGAAGATCAGGGGCCTGAAATGAAGGCCTTAGCAGTTCTTTACCTTCTACCATCTTGCTGTGCAATACTTCAAAGAGAAAAGACTTCACCCATCCCCTAAGCACTTACTGTAAAATTCAAGGGGCAAAGAAATAGTGATGGCCACAAGAAAGAAACTGAGAGCTGTTGAAAGTCTGGCACACTCACCATATCAGGCTCCAAAACCAAAATGATCTAAATTCACTTAATTACTTCCACAGCTATGCTTTGTACATGTTTGTTGCTACAGATTCTGGAGCCTTCCCCAGGCTTAGTGAACCAGCATCAGCCACCCCAGGGTGTGCCAAGAATCTTGTCCTGCACATGAGGGTGTCCAGCACACGCAAAGAATTGCTTGTTCCTTCTGCTCTGGCACGCACGCACACGCACACACACACACACACACACATGTCTATCCAGCTAACCTTTTAAACCCATCCCAGTATCAGCAGCAGCTCAATGAACAGCTGGTGAAGCAAATGACCAATCATCCATTGGCACTCACCAAGCCATAGGGAATGGAGACACCCATGGGCATCTTCACAAAGAGCCCATGAGAATAGCTGAGTACCTGCATCTGTGTGCTCCAGCTCAGATCCATCTGGGCTTAAGCACAGTTGTTACGGGGAGGGAGCACTGCTCCATTTGCCTCATGGTCCCTCCAGTCTCTCTGATTTTCTAGCTAATATAGCTCTGTGTCCACAGCACTGATGCTAGCAGGAGCACTATGAGTGCCAAGAGCTTTATGCTCCAATTTCTCTAGTCAGGACCTGCAGCTGGAGACTCATAGAGTCACAGAGTAGAATCATAGAACATCCTGAGTTGGAAGAGACCTACAAGGATCATTGATTCCAACTCCTGGCTTCGCACACAGGACCATGCAAAGATACCAAGTACTCATGACTATAACAATTTTTTAGATGGAAACAGATCCTTATCGAACTACTTGAAGAGCATCTCTCCGTTGTCCAGAACCAAGATTAAAAATAAAAAATGCCTTTCAGATCCAGAATAGGGTAGCTAGCTGGCATCAGTGTATAGAACCCCAGCACACTATATTCATATTACATGCCAAGAATGTAGCATTCAGCTATCAGCATGGTGCTAGTAATGGTGGAGATTGCTGAGTGAAGTGCAGTATCTTCTGAGTTATGATGAAGCTGCCACTTTTGCAAAATGTTTTCTATTCCATTTCTCAGCTTTCACTCCTTTATTATCATTATTTCAGCTTAGCCACAGAGTTGTCCGGGGATAAGTGAAGTCCAAATTCCTAATATTAAAGAAACAAACAGAAGGAATGCAAACAGAGAGAGAGAGGGGAAGAAAAAAGATCTGGAGGAAAACCAGATCTTTCTGTAGTACAACACAGTCAAAACAAAACACACCCACGTTCCCCCACTTTGTAGTTCACTTTTATGTAGAGCTGTATCCAGCAGCTGGAAGCTGTCTCGCTGTTTGCACTGTGCATGGGGATGTGCCAGAGATTCCCCCTTACTCCCCTGAGTGGGATGTACAGAATTCCTCTGCACATAGCTGGCATTCCTACTGAACTGAGTCACTTCATAGCCCAGACAATAATGCCAAAGTCTTATCCAAACACTCAGAGATAGATAGACACTGTGATTTTTTGTATAATTACGAGAATGTCCATTGGATATGAAGCTTCCTGGACAAAACATGTGTTAAAAAACACATAGCCCATGCTCACCACCTGCAGATAAAAGACATACTGGTCCCACTTTCTTGAGATTAATTATTGAAGCCTGAGAAAAAGGGGTCAAAATTACATAAGTGCATGTGTTACAACAAATGAGCTCCTGAAGATGCAGTCATCATGTTTTCCTTCCTCACAGTGGCAACCAGAATAAGCACCAAACTGCTCTGTTAGTTTTTGTTTCTAAACATAAACCACCGCAATCCTTTACCAGTAGGTTTGGCAAGACATCTCATCTTTGCTGTGTTCGTGCTGCAGTAGCAGGGCACAAACAGATTATTTTTTTTTTCCTGAGGCCATTAGTTGGAAATACAAATATTAATCAAAATTGAACATGGGTCACAAGCTGCCGAAGCTGTACTTGGAAGACAATACTAGATAGATGAAAACAAAAATCATATGGTCACTGTAGTGTGAGACCTTGATGGCACCCAATGTGAGGAAGAAAACGAGTGGAAAAAGGGGTGGCTCTGAACTTGTGCTTAGATTCTGTTTATTAAAAAATAAGAATAAGAATTAAAAAAAATAAAAATAAAAATAAAAATAAAAATAAAAATAAAAATAAAAATAAAAATAAAAATAAAAATAAAAATAAAAAGGGAGATGTTTGTGTGTGTGGTTCTTGAAGCAAACTGCCAAAGTAGGGTTTGCATTTTGCACCACTTTCCCCTCTGTCCTGCTGGGTTGAGAATGCTGGTGTTGCTGACTGTCTGTTAGGGTTACAGATCTTTGTCTAACCAGGAGAGCACCAGAGCCCTGTGTACATTGGAGGCATGCAGGGTGCTAGCCTGTTATGCAGTATGAAGTCATCAGCTGTGATTGAATTAGAGTTTATTGCACAACAAAGATCTCAGCAAGCTTCTCTCTGTACTTCTTGCTCACTCAAAAGTTCCTCCTTTCTATAGGGAACTACCCACAGAAAATCCTTTCTCTTCTCAAGATGTATTAAATGTATAGCAGCTTTTCAATACCTGGGTTTTAGATGTTTCATTCAGCAATTTATAGTTTGATCTGTTCCAGAATCTGATTAAGGAAATTTGGAATTTGAGGACAGCAGATTCAATATGTGAGAAAGATTGTCTTGCCATTCAGGAATAGATCTAGGTATTAAATAATAGTATTAATTTCTGCACAATATAATATTTTTACAGCAGTTTACTGGTGCTGTAGCCCATGAGTGAGAGAGGCAGCTTCTCTACAGAGCAGTGAATACTGTGATGATCAGGTCAAACGTATGGATTAGTCCTTAAATTCCTGGTCTGGGTCTCAGAGCTTCTGCACTGTACCTCAGTCTCTCTGGTTTTATACACACTAAACAAACAAAAAAACTGCCCCATTCCCAAAAGGTTTACCTAGATGCAGAGTACCTATGGGATAAGCTTTGTTTTACTATAAAAAGGTATATTTATGAGTGCACACTTAGGACACCAGAATGTACTAAGAGGATATTTGTGCATGATACGCACTAACTTTCACGGAACACCATTTGTGTTCAGCGTGTTCCTAAGCAAGTCATTGGCTTTTAGCCAAACACAAACACAAGAATAATGAAGTCACTTACTGGAACTAGACTACTGATTCACTTTGGAGTAGTTTTACCACTCAGCCCAATGCTCAGGCAACAAATGAGTCCTTTTCCTGAGCTGGCAGCTGAGGAGGTGCCAGCTGGGGCCTGAGGCAGCCAGATCTGCAGGGTGAGGTGGGATGGGGAGCAGCAGGCCACAGGGGTGGGCGAGGAGCTTACTGCTGAAGGAGAGACCAGTTATTCATCTATCTATCCAAATGCACATTAAAACACAGGGCATTGATTACAGAGCACAAGCACACAAAAGTTCAGTGACCCCATTCCACAGAGAGAAGTGATTCATGGCTATAGCCCTCTTCTGCTTCCTGCAGTTTCTCCCCTCTGCCTTTATATATTCACATTAGATTTTGATGTACCAGCCAGTAGCCTTGTGACTAAAAGTCATCTAGTCTTCCTATCTACATATGAAGCCCTATTTTTGTACAGTAAAAAATTGTTCTTTCTAATAAACGTATTGTAAAGATCATGTCCCATGGTTTTGTTTGTTTGTTTTGATTGATTGTTTGAAGTATTTTGCTTTCATTCCTATCTGAAAACAGAATACATCCTTGCTGTAAAAATCTCACAGCAACTCCAGACAAACTAAAGAGTTGCTGACTCAGAAATGGTGTTTTCTTTGTAAACTTTGCAAGCTCACAAACTTTGAGTGAATTGTGCCTGAGCTGAGAGCAGGTCAGGCAAGGTTCCTGGAACCTCACCCACAGCATGGTCATTTTGATGGGTATGCAGAGCCATGCTTCAGCAAGAGGCTTGGAGAAACCCTGGATTTCTTTGATCAGTCTCTGATGCATTCATTGAGTGCTGACAGCAGCTGTAATGCTGAGCATTGCTCCAGGCACTTTGCACTTCACCAGGATATGGCTGTGGTCCCATCTCCTGGAGGATCTCCTTTAACCAGTCTAGGTGGTGTTTCTTGGGAATGAGCAGACCCTATATGCACTCTCCTCAGCCAAAAGAAGGGGAAAACCTTTACAGCTGAGGTGATATACTACAAACCTCAGCCATTTCTGCAGGCTATCATCACAGCCATTATGGGACTCAGTGCTCTACAGACACCAGGTTGCTCTGTAGACCAACCATAGGAGCATCCCTGTTGAACCTCAGTGCAAACACCTCCTTAGGACCTCCTCCTTCGCTGGTAATGAAGATCTGGCCACTACATACAACACAGCAAAAAAATGGATAAATACTGCTTTGAAATGGAAATCTAGTTCTCATGTTCACTGAAATATTTCTCCAGTCCCCCGCTAACCTTTTCTAAAGGTGAATTTTTCATGGAGCTCCTTTATATTAGAGATACTTTAGAGATAGCTTTACCTGCACTTTGCTTTGTAACTCTGTCATGCTTGCTTCTCCCCCTTTCTTGTGCATGTGTGTGTGCTTTTGTTACTTGTATTGTATAAGGTGTCTTGGGATATTCGCATCCTGTGCATTGTGTGGCATTGTGTTGAATAGGAGGTACAGAAATTAAAAGCAGGTCTCCTCCTACCCACATATGCCTTTTCTTTGCAGGTTTTCCTGGAAGTTTTGTGCGGGGAGGGAAGGGAAGAGGTAAAATATGACTTGGCTGAGACTGCCGGATGCTGAATCAGCTGCGATTGCCTCACGTTTTCCTTTCTTTTAAAATAAGGGGTGCAGTTTTCGAAAATGTCCATTTGATTTCTCTGCCCTACCCAGTCTATCATCTCTCAGCAAGGTACTTTTTAAAAATGGTGCATATGCTTCTCAGTCTCATGGGCACCTTCTTAAAGCACCTTTAGAATCCCTTGCTTCTTGGCCTGGAGGGTATGTGTTCTGGTCTTTCGGTAACTTGGTACAGCTGCTGCAGGCTTGTACAGTGCTGGTATTCCCTAAATATTCTCTGCAATAAAAAGAGGGGGAGATAGTCACACTCATTAACTCAATAAAATGCTCACAGTCCCTCAAGTTCCCCCAAAACACACAACCTCTTAAAATGTTACTGTGCCATGCTGCTCTGCTGTGGTTATGAGAGCTGATGCCACCAGTCATGATTCCCTGCTCCTCACGGTTGCACACAGTTGGCTCTGACAAGGCAATAATGATGATGCCAATGTCATTGCATGGAGGTGCACTGTAGGAATAGCAAACAGATCAGAACAGATACAAAACAGATACAAAACATAGCAAACAGATCAAAATCCTATGAAACCTCAAAGAGAGTATTTTTGCAAGAAAAAGGAGAGGAGAGGAGAGGAGAGGAGAGGAGAGGAGAGGAG
>NW_024884253.1:37298250-37304293 GCF_019232065.1 Centrocercus urophasianus
AGAGGAGAGGAGAGGAGAGGAGAGGAGAGGAGAGGAGAGGAGAGACTGATAAGAAAGGGAGTTGTATTTGTATGAGTGGAACAGCTTACATTTGAATCAAATCTTGTTTTTTGCAAATTCTAACATCTAATAAAGATATTGCTGCTTTTGATCATTAGGAGCTGATAGCAACTCTCTGGAAGAACAGCATCTGTTTTAACAACGGTTAGTGAATATTTTGATTCCACAACACCCCTATCTTTAAAAATGATGAGCCTTTAAGTCAAGGGAGATGCAAGCCTGTTGCACTCAGCCCCATGGTGCTCATCTGTTCCACTGCCCCACTCAGCCCTGCTGAGGCAATCCTCTGCTGAAACATAGGCAGAAGAGCAAAGGAAATGACATGCCAATAAGAACTGTGTGCCATGAAGGTGTGGGAGCAGCTGCAATCTGCCAAGCAAGGTGAAGACAGTAATTGCTAGTTGATATCTTCCTTCCTTCTCCTTTGCAGAGATGTGAACATATCCACTTCATACAGCCAGAATTTGAGGCTGCAATAGCTGGTTTTATATGCTCTCCTAAAGGTTATTAATTCTTCCTACACCATTCCCAGTAAGCTAGAGTACCTTATAATATAACTTCCTCATTAACATCAAGAGCTGTGATTATGCGGTTGTGTTACCAAGGGCTTCAAAGCCACCAAGCCTAAATATAATCTTACAGTACCTTGTTACAATACAAAGCACATCCTCTAATACATTTTTTTTTGTTTGCATAAAATGCAGCACAATAATGGTTCGCGTGACCTCTGCCCCCCATACGGTTCATTGGGACATTGTTTGGGAGCACACGGTCTGAGTTTCACAGGGCACAGGTGCTCGGGTGCACACAGGCCCCGGGCTCAGCCCTGCAGCCCGACCCACCGCCGCTCCCCCGGCAGCTGCACTCAGGGGACCGCTTTTGTGGCCCACCAGGAATTTCCTGTGATAGAATATCAGAAGCTTACTGGTGACTGCTAGGAGGTGACTTCACAGGGCAAAAGTTCTCCCTCCACAATAAACATTCTCCGCGTTGCCGTGTGGATTTCCTACGCTGGGCTGACAGCAGTGAGGGACTTGTCATCCTGGCAGAGAATGGACTGAGGAAGGCATCGCGGTGGCTGCTTGTAAGGCTTTGTCACCAGAGCAGTGAAGCTGACCCTCCGCTGCCATTTTGGCAATACGTCCCAAGAAGAGGAAGAATTCAAAGTATTTATTCTAATTTAAAAAAAAAAAAAAAAAAAGGACTGTAAAAAATATACTAATCCACAGCCAAATATAAATCCTATACTCAGCATCACATAGCCTGGTACTACAGTATGTACACTAGTACATGTATTATATCTTTATACAATGTAGACAGAATATCTGTATAGTCTTAAAATTACGGAAACAAAGAATCATTAAGGTTGGAAAAGACTTCCAGGATAGTCCAGTAGTCCAGTCATCAACCCATCCCCACCGTGTCCGCTAACCTTGTCCCTCAGTGACACATCTACACATTTCTTGAACACTTAACAGTGATGGTGACTCCACATAGTACAGATTGCCAAAGATCTAACACAGCAATTAGGAACCTCTCTGTACGTAGTTTTCCATATGTAAAATATATAGGGTTGTTCAGCTACTGGTGGTAGCCTTGGGACTGTCACAGGTCACTTGGCGAAAACTAGGCAGAGGACTGTCCAAGAGCACCTGATTTGTTTGGCCAGCTGAAGTAACGTTCCAGGCAGCCTGCAGCGAGGTTTGCCGACTGAAATAGCTTTGGGGAAACAATACATTAATTTCCTGTGGAAAATACATCTATTAAAATTGGACAGTAGCCTTGGTTGAGTCCAACACTGTAAAACAGCACTCTGTAGAGCTTGAAAGTAAACACAGATCTGTGCTGGTTTCAAAGTCATAAAATGATGAAAAGCACTCATAATCTTCAGAATCAGGGCCATGGCAGGGTCCTCCTTGGAACAGGCTGTGAGGAAGAAGCAAAGATCCCCAGAAAGTGTCCTTTAGCTGTCTCGCCTCAGCATACCTTAGCACTCATACACACCTTCATTGTAGACTTTCCTGATCACTGAGAAAAGTTTGACACAAAGCAATGTGTGTTTATTTTGCTGTTGACATCTCATATCAGATAATGATCAACCACAGGAAGGTCTTAATTGCAACTTATCTGGAAGACGAAGAGGTAAAAAAGTGGTGAGAAACCTGTAAGAAACTTAGCAACACTAGTGATGTTTGCTGTTCCTGACGCTTCTCCTACAACCACACTCATTTGCACCATCACACCAAGCTCTGCCTGTTCTCATCAGAGAAATCCGTGCCCATTTGTGTGGGTGTGAGGATGGAGTCAGCACTTCAGCTCAGGTGAACACACCCCATGGTGGAACAAAGCCCCACTCTTAAGAGTTCCTTCTCTTTATATTCTTAAATAAGCTTTTCTTTCCCCAGAGCCCTTTACTACCTTCTTATTTTCTATGAGAGCACTGAACAGTTCCTCCTAAGAGCTCAATTCCAAGAAATAGCATCCACCTTATGCCACAGACTATTCTTGATGGATTGAGAAGAGATCACGTTATTTGGCTTCAGCGTTCTAACCAAACTTTTAGTGGCAAATAGATGTTCATGCTGAAGGAAGACTAAATCCATCTGTCAAATGTTTTTCTTTCCTTTGTGATCAAGCTGATATTTTTAGTCTCAGTGACTGAACTTCAAACCAGTCACTATGTACTCAGGAGGAAGGAACCAGTTTGGTTAGCTTTTTTCTATTTCACAGCAAGCAGAACACTGTATTCCACTTCTGTGGACCGTGACTCCCATGGCATATTAAAAGCCTTATTCAAACTGCAAGACAGCCATATTTTACACTCAGTAGGAGACTGTAGGAAGAAGTATGAGGCCAGGGTTATTCTGACTCCAGACATCTTGTCAGCCTGGGTACTAGGAACAAAGCTTAGGACATTCTCTGCCTGTTCATATGATCCTGAAACAAATAAGTGGAAGATTGTCTCAGCGGGAATTTTCTTTATGTCATCAGAAACTCTGCATATATGCAGGTTTTATTTCAGAATGGCTGAACCTGCACTTGTGCTTTTGTTCTAAGTCTCCATCCATTGTACAATATCGCAAAATCTGTGAAAACACTAGGGGCAGCTCTAAAGGGTTTTATTTTCTTTATTAGAGCAATTAAACACTAAGTTTTCATCCAAGTTCACAGGCCAAGCTCACTGATATCTGGGAAGTCTTCTTTGGATGACACTGCAAGTAATGATACCTCAAAACTGTACCAAATTCATTTGGTAGGGGAAGGGCTTGAGAATTCCTTCATTAGCTTGCTCAGATTTTATTTCAATCGATCTCTTCAAAGAGATGATGACTTCATTGATAGAAACTGCAAGAATCTCTTCCAAATGCCTTCTGAAACAATACGTTGCATTTATCAAACTCAAACACATAGATCTTCTGCATCACTCATCATGTAAAGGCAGAGTACATTATATGTCCTGTGTCTACCCAGTTCACTGTGTTGGACACAGGGCTCATGCATTTTCATGTGACAAGAGCCCTTCCTCTTCTTTTCTTCCACATCTTTTTTCTTCCACAGTCATTTAAGATGAATAGAAGTTGAAAAGTCTCTGCAAGTCTCTCCTTACTTTAAGCACATAAGGGTGGACTTAAGCTGGGCAGAAACAGATCTGGGCAGAAACAGACCTGAGTATGATACAGCTTCTAGTCTGCTGAAGCTCACTGCAATTTGCAGGGCACAAGCCAACAGACTTTGCAGCGATGTTTGCTTTTGAACATAGAAAACACTTAAGGAGTGCCATGCAGGAGAAGAAACCCACAGATAGGTTTCAATGTGTTGAGGATTGGAGGGAAAACAGTGACTGCTGTCAGATCTGTGCTGCACTGTTTCCTCAGGGCTGTAGCTGGAGGAGTTGAGGACAGCCAGTGCCAAAGCTCTTGTTATACTCTACAAAAGGAACTGGAAAGCATGAAGCTGGCATTATATTTCCCCTCTAAAAACGTATCATATTGGAGTGGTCTTCAAGAAAGCAGTTGAGCGTAGGGAGACATTGGCTATCCAAAACCCAGAAGACAAAATGTCGTCTTCAGCAGAGCTAAGAACAAAACCATCCTCCACAGATATACAAGGGCTGCTCTGAAAGTAATGCCTCCCATTTTATTATATCAGCCCACAATGTCAGAGGCGAACATTTGTGGTATGGCAGTAGGGGCTGAACCTTCCCATTAGTATTCCACGATGTCATTTGCTATGTGACAGATGGCAGCAGAGGGGCAGTCTGACAGAATGGTGTCTAATGGAACTGCACGTGAAGCAAAGGTGTGGGATTGAGCTCCCCTGTGCTGAAAAAATCACACCTGCTGACATTCACTGATGCTTGCTGAACATTTATGGAGACCAAGTAGTGGATGTGAACACAGTGAGACAGTGGGTGGTGCATTTCAGCAGTGACAACAGTGATGTGAAAGACAAGCCACATTCCAGGCGGCCATACAAAGCTGTCACATCATGAAACATAGAGCGTCTCAATCAGCACATCTGTGTGAATCAGCTAATGGGGTGACTACGTTGAAAATAGTGGTTTTTTTTAGCTGAGAATTTGCACTGACACTTAGTGTTATTCTGCTCTTTGCATCTGTTTTAGTTTCTAAGGTAATAAATAGGAAGCATTACTTCCAGAGCGATAGGTGTACTTGTATTATTCTGAAATAATGCACTAAAAAATTTTCCAGGCTTGAGGAAATCTCAAAATATGTCTTCACAATCCATTCACATCTTTCCCAGACATGATGTGAAGAAGAAATAGGTGACTCACTGATGGTAAAGGGAAGATAAATTGCTCTCTGTCCTAGCCTAACACTGTCAACTGCCATCGAGAAGGTGATACATCTATATTCCCAAAATATAGGGACACTGGGGGAGCATGGAATCGGCCACTTTGTGCCTGGGTCCACAGGGTGAAAAGCAGAATAGACACCTTTTTCCCTATCTGTAGGTACTTCTTGCCACGTTACAGTCATGGAGCATGCCTGACAAAACTGGTTTCCCGTAGTACTTCTGCTAAATAACGTGAAAATGCTGTTTGTTTGTATTGCATCTGATCCCCCAAGGCTACTCGTTCCAGCGTTTGGCTGCTTTCCTGCAGCACTAAATCTCTGCATACCTTTGGTTCCTTAATTCTTAAGGAGAGCCCTAGGGCGGTGAATTAACACCCACTGAGCGGTAGAGGCATCTCAGTGAGACTGTGTAGATCGGTGTAGGGTAATGTAATTCTAAGCAGTTTAAGAACTGGCCCGAACATCTCCTGCTTAATGTATACTTTGTATCACCATTTATATATGGTAAGAGAAAGAAAAGGTAAATGTTTAAGGAGCCTTGGCATATTGTCTTGTCAGGGCTTCTATTCATGACAAACTTACAAAGATCTCCACGGCTTCAGTATTTCATTGTAAGGACAGCATTCATCTGTCCATTTCTGACTTAGAGATATCCTCGAAGATTGCGTTTTTTAACACCAGGAAATGTGAAGGTAATAGAGCAGCAGCTTTCCCATTTACGAACCATTATCTCTCAAAACCCTCCTTTCCCACTCCCCGAGTTGTTGCCTCATTAATCTCCACGCACGACTTGAAGCGTTAAAAGCTTTTATGATCGATTTATTACCAAGAGACGTCCCGGGGCGCTGCCGAGGGCTGTGAGCAGCACCGGGCTCTTCGGGGAGCCCCCGGGGGCACCTCCCATCCCCCCGGCCCCGAGCGAAGCGGAGGCCGCTGGCAGCGCCGGGCCGGAGCGCGGCCCCACACCTCCCCCCAGCGGCCCGGCTGCGGCCGTGCTTCAGGGAGCTTCGGAACGGGGAAAGAAGCACGCGATGTACTCAACCGAGTTGGTGTTTGAACACACGTTGAGCAGCTAAGAAAGTAGAGGGCTCCGCGCTGTGAGAGCAGCGCATTCCTGCTATCTTTCTTTCTTTCTTTCCTTCTTTCTTTCTTTCTTTCTTTCTTTC
>NW_024884253.1:37305258-37320289 GCF_019232065.1 Centrocercus urophasianus
TTTCTTTCTTTCTTTCTTTCTTTCTTTCTTTCTTTCTTTCTTTCTTTTTTAACCTCAAAGGGCAGCCCGTTTTATATCTACCTTACTGTAAACAAAAGCATTGCTCTCACTACTGGTACAAGCAATAGTAAGATTGTACGACTGGCAGATATGAAGGGAAAAACAAAGATGTTTCTCATTAACTTCTGATGGAATGATTTCTGGATTTGATTTCATTGCTTCCCTCTCCAGCTAGGCTGTTTGTGTGTGTCCTTTACAGAGCTCCATCAGGAGGTTGGCATCCCAGCCCAGGGATTGCACCTGATGACGTCTGCAAGAGGAGTTCCCATCCCAGCCTCTCTCCCAGGCATGCCAGCTTCTTCTCCTGTCTGGCTGCTTGGCTTCATGGGGCCTGGGGGAACATTCTGTCTTTGACATCTAGAGTATCACAGAATTGGAGGGGTTGGAAGGGTCTTCTGCAGATCATCTTATTTAACCTCCTGCTAAAGCAGGTTCCTTACAGCACGTTGCATGGGAAAGTGTCCAAGTGAGTTTTGAATATCTCCATAGAAGGAGACTCTACAGCCTCTCTGGGCAGCCTGTTCCACTGCTCTGTTACCCTCAAAATAAATAAGCTCTTCCTCATGATCATATAGAATTTTCTGTGTTCCACTTTGTGCCTGCTGTTCCTTGTCCTGTCACTACACACAACAGAAAAAAGCCTGGTCTCATCCAGTTGACTCTCACTCTTTAGGTATTTACAAGCATTCATAAGATAACCCCTCAGCTTTTCTCATGCAGCAGATGCTCTAGGCCCTTAATCATCTCTGTGTCCCTCCTTCTTGGAGATCCCTGTCTTTCTTGAACTAAGGAGCCCAGAACTGGACACAGTAATCCTGATGTGGCCTCACCAAGGCAGAGCAGAAGAGCAGGATCATCTCCCTTGACCAAATCTCCATGATCTTTTTAATGCACCCCAGGAAATCATTGGCCACAAGGCTGACTTGTGACCAACCTGCTGTCCACCCAGGTCCCTCTCTGCAGATAAGAACCTCCATTCCTCTGGCACACAGAACCTGTTCAAAAGGTTTAAAAGAAATGGAGAGCAAGCAAAAAGGATGAGCCAGCAGGCAAGCATGTTCTGTTGCAAAACACTCCTTTCCTTAGGATGTCAGGCTAAAACAAAGAAAAACTTTACTGCAGCACTCCCTAAAACTGATTAAGGGCTTCAGCTTCTGCCTGTAAGAGGTTCTGATAAGAAGCCTTAGAAATGTCAGCTGGTGTCAGTGTACACTATCAAAGCATGTTTTCTTTCACGCACTGTGAGTGGATCTGCAGCTAAGAATGCCGCTGCCTGTTGAACAAAGGGCTCTGCAGGCTCCAGTGTCTCTTGCTTTGCCTGTGCATCCCGAATGCTGTGACCAATGCATCTCTGACAGTTTTCCAGAAATACTGGAGACTATCAGGCATCTAGGTCATAGTTTTACTTGAAAAGTCTGTAAAGTTGAAGGGGTTGAAACTAGATGATCATTATGGTCCTTTTCTACCCAGGCAATTCTATGATTCTATGAAAATTAAACGAGTGATATTTACACTCTCCAAGTTACATTTTGTAATTGTGTTCGTGCACTGTGCTTTTGCTAAAATAAATCCACAAACACAGAGTAGCTTGCTGATGGACTTTGATCACCAGACAAAGCTTAAAAAAAGGGTGATATTTTTGTAGTAAATAAGAGACGTTGTATGTTTGTTTTCCGATTGGATATGGACGGAAGAAAAGAAGAAAAAAAATAAAACGTGACAAAGATATGTAATCTAATTTCTCCAAACAAACTAGTATAGAGGGGTTATCAGAACAGAACTGTGTCATGAGTCAGAAGATTTCTGTCCTGCAGGAGCCACAGACATCTCTCTCACATGGCCAGAGGCTTTAGCTTCTTAGTAAGGATGGCACAGAAGAGATGGAAATGGGTGAAGAAAATAGACACCTTCTAGCAATACCAAAAAGCTTCTAATTTTCTTTCCATGTCACAGCAAATATTTTTCACTTACATGAGACCTTTATATTCTCCCTTTGACATTACTGTCTTTTAGTGTTTTCTGTTGATGTTAGTAATTTTAACAAGTTGCTCAAATATATGAAAAGATACTCAGTCATTCCTTGGTAAGCAAAAAAGATACATTATTTTTAAATAATGCTGTACTTTATAGCTTGTATACTGTATATCCTGAGTTGGAAGGGAGCCATGACAATCAAGTCCAACTGTTAAGCCTTTATAGAAAAGTGGAATTATGAATTTTCAAAAACTTCTGTTTCAAAAAGGAGTCAAAAACACCAATAAGCAGTCAACAAATACGATAAGCAGAAATAATCATGTTGCCTTCTTCTAATAAAGAATACTAATGGAAGAGATATAACACAAAGATCTCTTCCTTAACAAGTTTCAGTGTTGAATTCTGTCCTTCCTGATGGTTTTCTATGAATAAAAGAAAAAAACACGCTACAGTCTTAACAGTATAAAAATCTTATGCCTTAAGTTTCATCAGTTGGTGTTTTTAGAACACAGCTCTGTGCAATTCAAGTGAACATTCAATGGGGAGACATCCTGAGACTTAGGAAGAACTAAGATCAAGCAGGAATATTTAGGTTTGACTTTCATTTAACCTTAATTTTAGATGTGATAGAAATTTGGATATGCCTTTGTACTTCGTATTTGCAAGTGTACGATGAATCCAGTTACACTGCAATTGAAATATGGGTAAATCCAAGTGAACCGCTAGGAAAGTTTGGGAAGTAGATTTTGGGAAGCAGAACAGGAAGTATACATATAAATGGCCCAGCTCCTTCGACAGAAGTATCACTAACAATTTTGGATACAAGCATAACAGAAGAAAAGCCCCAGCAGTACGTGCCTTACTTGTTGATTCCAGCACTACTGCACATAAGGTTCCTACAAAGACATTTGAGTCTGAAAGATGAAACTCTTTGGTATGCCATGAGTTCACCATGTTAGCAGGCGGAGGTAGGCCTGTGAGGCCTGTGATGGTTCAGGTGAGATTTGATGTTATTTGAAGAAATAAAATTAATTCTTTCCCACAGGGGTGTGACAGCTGACAGTCAGGGCCCTGCAGGTGAGCTTTGTTGGAGGAGAAATATGCAAGTGGCCTCAGGGAAATGCATGAGGAAAATGTCCTCCACTTGCAGGCGTTGCAGGCTTCAGACAGAGGTGGGCAAACAGTGCATGGGCCCACAGAACAACTTTCTTCAGTAAGTAACTGGAAAACAGTAAAAGAGAGAGCTAACTCTCTTTGAAAGGTACCCCTTCTCAGAATCTGCCCTAGTTCTAGTCATACAGCTTTCCTCCAGAAAGAGAACAATCTCTCCACTACTGAACTCACAGACTTTCAGGCGGATCAGTAGGATGAGCACTTCCATGCCAAACATACACAAGACCTGTCTGCTGCTGCCTTCACCCCAGGGGAAGGCCGTTCCTTTGGCTTGCAACCCTGCAAGCAGCAGGTTTGTTTAGCTTCTCCCCTTTCAGATCATAACAGTAGAGAGGATGATGTGGTACCATGTACTGAGGTCATGGGTTCTCCATTCACTTCTGCATATGCACCTGCATCCCCACTGCTGGAGCTCTGTGCTAGGTGGTATTTTAGGAATGGATCTGACTTTTCATTAGGTCCCCTGCTCTGTGGGTAGTACTGCGAGGGTTCAGTGACCTGTACCTACCCACAGAGAAGAGACCATAGGTGGTCCTTTCCTTTTCTTTGATAGTGGAAAACTTTACTTTTCAACGCTGCTTTGAACAAAGGCAGGAATCCTGCTCTAGCAATATGAAATAATGAAAACAATTGGCTTAGTATGGCTGATTAATGGAACTCCCATTACCTCCAAAAAGTAGGGGGGTGGAGGGGAACAAGAAAAAAAAAAAAAAGAAAAAAAGAAGACAAGTTAGAGGATTCACCAAATGCTGCATTTCTCCTAAATACAAAGATTTCATTCAAGGCTCTCAGTATCACCACTATTTAGATTTCAAAACTGAGAATTACTTATAACTGATTGAAGTTACATTTTACCTGTTCTATGAATCATGGCTCAGAATAGATCATTAGCTCTTCAGTGTGAAAGATACTATTATAAGTTTAGAGCTTATTTTCAATTATTTTAAAAATAGTTCACCAAATTAATGATGCAAATGAATTATCTTTTAGCCCTCTTTCTTTGTGAGCTCCTTTTGAAGAAAAACCAAGGGCAGCTGTATACAGCAGTGAAAACAAAAATCAGGCTTTCATTCAGGCACACATTGCTGGGTGACAGCCCAGAGACATTTGACAAATTGCACCAGCAGTGCCCTGACAAGAAGAAGACAAACATCAAACCTACACTAACAAACATCTACAACACTGTTCCTGTTCACTGTTTCTCTCTCTGAACAACCATAGGTCCCATTTGGACAGTTTGGAGGTAAGTATTCCTCGGGGACTGGACTCTGCTGCCTTTGGCAAAGATTTTTGCTTGGGGAATTTGTTAACACATCCTATCAGAGGATGTGGATTTTAAAATGCAGAACCTTCTTTTTTTTTTTTCTTTTTTTTTTCATGAGCTAATTAGAAACACACTACAGGTACAGAACCTGAGCTGCCTATAACGTTCTGAGTCAGAGATAGGATATTATGTGAAGGAAAAGAAGCCTGCTTTTTGCTTTCAGCAACACAGGGCTTGTGCAAGTTCCTAGTTATTTCATTCAGGAAGAATCAAAGTTTCCTTTCAGCTACAGAAAAGCATTGAGGTCTAACTCTGTATAGCCAAATACAGTGCTAAGAGCAATGGGTAATGTTGAATCAACCAAAATGATTATTTCCAACATTTGAAGAAATTTTTAAAAGATATTAAAAGGTAAACATTTCTCCAGCCATGAGGATTCCTCCAACTCCTGTTACTTCAGGGCTACAGTTTATGGTTCAACATGAAATCTATTAAGTTGGGGAACTACTGAGAATATCTGCAGTCTACTTTTGGAGGCAGTCATTTTTCTCGCTAGGAAAATGATAATTTTGTTCACAACTGGGTGATTCTTTCCTTAACTTCACGTGGCTACTTCTTTTAACTAAGGTCACACATAGAAATACATAAATATGTTATGCTCTTGGAATTTGGTAGCAAGCATTCAGGAAGTGTCTTTTACCTAGATTTTACTCTTTGTCTTTGATGTGAGGGCATGGATCCCAAAGTGACAACAAAACAGGCAGTGCTTTCCAGGTGGCAGTGTCATGGTGAGATGTCCTTGCTCAATTGACAGAAAATTTTGCAGCTCAGAGAACATCCCATTGTGCTTGATTTTGGATCCATCAAAAGAAGAGGAGCAAAGAGAAACCAAAAAGCATGATTTCACTGGGGAAAAGAACACAGGAGCACTGTGCTATCAGTCAACTCAGTTTGCTTATAGCAGCTGTAAGATGCAGCTCCAGTGAGACTGCGTGCAAAATCTGCATGGCTCCATCTAATATTTGAACAAGATTTCAAGCCACCTTAATTCGACTTTTAGAAGAACAATTCACTTTGGAGTTTAAATTTTCCAGACTGAGAGGCGAACTGATGAGTGACCAAATCAGGGCTGGGTGAATTCCCTTAGGAATAAACGCATCTGGTCACTAGGTGTCAGCATTGTCTGTACCAGAAGGACGGTAGACCTGCTTAGCCCGGTAAGTAGGCACAGCTCTCAGTATTACAAACCATCAGAGCAGGCTTAGAATTTGGGGAAAGGGTGCTATCTGCATGGGATGGTTATGCACCACGTAATGCAGTGTTTTGTTGAATATTATAGGTGATTGTTGAATGTTACTTTCATGCTGGGAAGACATGACTGAAGGTTGCTGTAAGTACTGCAGAGGAGTTACACTGTCAAACAATGAATAAAACCCAGCACTGGTATAAGATATGAATCAGTAACTGTTCTGCAAGCCTTACAATATTTACAATTTATCCTAAAGAACAAATTCCTGGAACAATGCCACCGCATGAAAATGCTGGCACCCGCTTCTTAGATTTGTTTCTAGCCCTGTTGGATGCAGGAACAATGCTTGGAAACAAGATTCCTGCGGGGCTGAAAGCACTAAGAACAACAAAGAAAACCTAAAACGTGTTCTTTAAATGATTTCTTGAACATTTATGGTCCACAACAGTACAGTCAGCAAAAAACACAGAGCAATTAAGTATGTGGCAGAGTTTGAACAGCATTTGCACTACACTCAGAAGTTTTCTGCTTTTGGAATCCCCTCAAATGGAGAATTTCACACTTTGTTTTTCATGTTCTCAAGTCTCTGAAAATTATATTTTATTTCACTGGGGCCAACTGCAGTGCCAGGGCTGCCTGTCAGTGCCCATAGTTTCTGGTAGTATTCCAGATTCTGCGCATGGCTTCTTAATATGCTGCAAGCCAAGCCATCCAGCTTTGTTGAGAGCGACAGTCTGAAGTGGGAAAACATGCACTTTCACAAGGGGCAGCAAAAATGTCTTGACAGCTCTCTTCCCTACATTTTCTTCTTGGGCTCTCTTAATGGACAGATTATGTTTTTCACAGTTAATAGACAACACATCCCTGTGCTTTGGTTCCTTCAGATGCATACAAATGAGTTCAGAAGAACTGACATGGGCAGAAATGTGCTACATGTTCACATCCTTGTTACAGTAATTCATTTCTTGATAGCAAACTCTTGGCTGGAGCTTCACAGCAACAAAAAGGAAAACAAACAAGCAAAAAAAAAACAACAGCAAAGACTCAATAAGCCCAAACATTCCTCAAGTCCTAGAAGTCAGGGCAGCAGCTGTGTCATGTAAGCCAAGGCTAACATAAAAACAGTAGAATAATATTTTGGCTGGAGCAGTTTCAAGTCTAGTGCATGGCCCATACCCAGACTGCTTGCTGTGGTGATAAGTATTATTTACTTAGGGAAAAAAAAAGATTGCACACTGAAAAACAAATTTGTCAGCGGGGTGTTAAGTACTCAGGAATAGTTGACAGTAAGAGGTATGGCAAGTCAAAATCTGTAAAGGAGCAGTCCCAAAATAGGTCTTCTATACATCAGACCATCAGAACTCATCCCTGCGGTCACAGGGTGAACCTAAGAGACACACTGACTACATATCTCAGAGACCTGTGAGACAACACCTATGTGTAAATATCTGTCACCTGCTCTGATGGTTGCATGCTGAAGCACACACTTCAGACCTCTTCTCCCATTTTTCTGAGTTGCGTGTTTCCATGTTTTGCAAACAGAGGAAACACATACTTCAGAGTTAGCACAAACAACAGCAGCTGATTGCACCAAGAGGGTCAAGATGATAAGCAGGTTCTGAATGACAGTATCAGAGCAGAGCTGGGAAATGGGAGCCATCCATCTGGAAAGAGTCACAGAGGCTGCTAGGAGGGGGTGCCACTGATCTCTGTACCTCAGAAAAGCTGCTCTCTCCAATAGCTGCAAGGTAATGCTCATCATCTAATTGCCAGAGCTTCATCTCTTGTGACATTATGACCTCTGGCTTGTTTTTTACTGCACCAGCATACTAATTTTCAAGGACTTGGTGCATCAAGCTTCAGAAGTTCCTAATGTTGAGCAGGGTGACATGTAGATCCTTAATACCATCCCAGCTCATGCTTGCAAGTCACTGAAGACACAGAGATTGAGATTCAGCTCCAGTATTTTATAGCACAAATGTGCTATATGTTAAAACTACTGATAGAGATAGTGGAGCCTGGAAGCACTTCAGCTGTTCAGGTGCCTACTCCAGGCTAAATGCAGTGAGCATCCGGGCTCTACTGACTGACAATTGGATTTCTGCAGACTACAAAGTTAGTTTGTGTTGTCTGCTTGTGAGCAATGTAGACTGTTCTTCCACTGATTTGAAAATTAAAAAAGAAATGATATTAACTTCAAAGGGAAATTATATGCTAGTGTTTGATACGCTAATGCAAACTTGCCTATGATTATAGGTAAGAAATCAGTCAGGGTGATCCCATCAGCAGACTATCATGAATCCTCCTGGAGGCTGGTTCTTCAGTAGTCCAAGCACAGACTGATCTGGGCACGATATGCAGGAATGTCTCTTGAGACTTGGATCTAGGGTGTATAATTCTGAACTCAGTGCACAGAAAACCTTCCAGCAGTTCTCATTGACTCTGAATGAGCTCTGAATCCATTGCTCAAAGAGCTCTCCACAGTGGTCAGCATGTGTCTTGGAATCTATGAGGTTAACAAGTAAACAACTCTGCTGTTGACATTTTTAACAACAAAAGCAACACCAGTCCAGGAAACTCAAGCCACGAAAAACCCCCTCATATAAACAGATGCAGGAATGATCAACACTTTTCCTGCTCCAGAGGCACATTAAACAACCAGATTTTCAAACTCAGAGTGGGCCAGACAGGATGACACTGTGAGAATGATTGAGCCCTGCAGTTCCCACAACTACAACAGGAGAAGTGAGAAGAGACCGCGGAAAGACACAGATGGAACAGAGGAGACAGATCTGAGGAGAGCTCACTTCCACCAAGGAACAGACAGCTTGTTAGACAATGCCACACTTTTCTGCTAAGGAAGACAATGATGGCCGCATGGGTTAAGATAAAGGAGCTCAACGTTCACAATTTTCCTCTGATGGGCAAAGATTCTGCCACACCAAGACTTCCAAGTACATCTTTTCACATATTGAATGACAACACAATAAACTGAAGTAC
The DNA here is from genome assembly GCF_019232065.1 of Centrocercus urophasianus. Lineage (NCBI taxonomy): Eukaryota > Metazoa > Chordata > Aves > Galliformes > Phasianidae > Centrocercus > Centrocercus urophasianus. The sequence continues at coordinate 37,313,979 of NW_024884253.1, forward strand.
AGACCATGAGTTCAGTAAAACTAATCCCATCTGATCTCCAATCAGGAAATTTTAAGAGAGAAATCTGCACCCACTATACAAAATTGTCCGTTTTGGGCAGACATTCAATCTCACTTGTTCTAGAGATATATAAGAATAATATTAATATTTCATACTTAAAATAACAAATTGTGCAACTATTTCAAATTAGTGTAGGCAAATCTTACAGAACTTTTGAGTGCTCAGCAGCACAAAATTAGCTTTGAAGTAGCCTTTTAATTAAGTAGTGAAATAAAACCCAATAAAATAGCAATGGGAAGCTATCTTCATAATTGATCACTATTATATGACTTCCTGGAGCACTGACATCAATTATGCTCATATGTCAAAACAATGTTGGCACTCTGCCAGAGAAGATTCAGGCCAGGGCCAATAATTTATGTCTTTGTATCTCCAGAAATCAGTGAATGGTTTGGTCAATTTCTAACTGTTAAATGCTAATAATTTAATAGGCAGCATAATGAATGACAAGTCAGTAGCTCTTCTAAGAACTGTCTTGTTATACATATAAGTAAAAAGGAATAGACGTTCATTTTAACTAGCTTCACTTCAAGCCTACTTGCAGGTACAATAGACCAAGACTTAATAATTATGGAGCTAGATAGTTGTTCAAAGGCCTTTTTCATTCCAGTCTCACATATGTGACCCGTTTTATCAAGGAACCATTCAAGCCTGATGTTGACAAAAAATGAACACCACTTTTGGTATTTTATGGCACTAACGTGCTTTTTCTCCACTAACTGGTAACACTTTTCAGTTACAGAAGATTCGGTGCTTCTTGCAGTGTAATTAATTATTGCATATGAAAAACAAAACACTATCAAAACAGGATATCGAAACCAATCTTTTATCTTACAAACATGAAAACATGGTACAGACTCCTACGTAGAGGTTGCCCTTAGATGCCAATGCTGGCTTGCAGTCCTGCATTGAAGGGCCTGATAAATGACAGCCCACTGAGAGGCTGTTTATATAACAGATTTATTGGAAACCTTGTCAATAACTTACATGTGCTTTAGATAATTCTGTATTCAGTTGCCAGGAGACTTGTGCTCCTGATGAGATAAAATGAACAGGATATCCTCTATAGCTTTGTCACTTTTTTTCACTAGTAAATAAAATCAGAACAAGTGTTATAAAATGCTAAGTACTATAAGCAGGAAAAAAAAAGATGAGCACTGCATTTTTTAAATATACAGCCCCCTTTGCCCTCTCCAATTATAAGATGATAAAAGATCACCTTTATAAAGTAGAATGACCGGATTTTGTGGAACGTGGCTGTTTTGGCTCCAAGGTATTTGTAGCATTATAGTATCAGAGCCAGGATACAGCTGCCTTGTGACTAAGATGTCGTTCACTTGAATAAGTGCTATCCAATCACTCGACGTCACCAGACATCTGTTTCCTGTTTTCATTCTTTCTTTCACTGTTATCATTTTATCCAAGTTACCCTTTCACCTGAAAACCACTTGGACACCTATAGCAAGCAGTGCGTGCACACGCGTGCGGGTATCAAAGAAGTTGACTTAGGAAAAAAATCTCTGAAAGCAATTTGTTCATTTTAATACAAAGAGCAGGAGCAGAAACAAAGTTGCCTTCCCCCCTCTCCTCCTCCCAAAAATACACAATGATACATAAACACTTTTGTCTTCTGGTCTTCACTAATATGACTAACTTCCTTCTTTGCTTCCAGTTAAGTAGCTTTCCTGTTGAGTACCACCACCTCCACATAATACAATTGTGAATTGATTCATAAAAACAGAAACATTATGGCACAAATAAGGGAAGGCAATAAATACTCTTCCCCCTCCAACTCCTTCCCAAATGGAGGTGGCAGCATTGTAACAACAGCAAGGAAAAAAAAAGTAAAAATAAGTATTGCTTGTCATTTAAGTTTCCAAACCTACAATCATCAGGATGCAGAACAGGATACATCTAAAGTGAGAAAGTTATTTACTTCACGTTCAAGTTAACACTCGCTATACTTGTTTTGGCAAGCAGTGTTACTTTTGAGGTGCCAGAAAAGTGTTGTGCACCTTATAAAAACTGGTGTTAACACCAGTGAGAGCAAATTCCTGCTATTCACAATCCAGTTTTATATTGGTGTTGTTTTGCTATGCTTCACCTATACTTCAGCTATAAATCAGGAGAACGCCCATTATTAATAGCATCTCACACACATTAACAGACAATAGAAACTGAACTGTAAATTGTCAAAGAAAAAAAAATTACTTTCCATTGCTAATCTTTGCATTCTATGCTAGTTATTCTGCATGAGAACATTTCACTTTGTCTTGTAATTACAGATGTTCATACAGATTGCCAACACCACTTGCTGAGCAAAGCAGAAATCTGAGTTGACAAACACCAGCAAGAAAAAAAAAAATTGCTACTTCTTTTATTCTCTGAAAGAAAAAGCAAATGCTTTTCTTACTGAAGCACACAAATGAAACTGCAGGTGTTACAAATTAGAAGCAGATTCTGGCACTTGGAAGGCTTTCCCTAGGTGATGGGGTGGTTTGTCTGCTACAGGAAACTATAAGCAGCATTTCCAAAGGCACATAAAAAATTGGAAAGCAAGCGTTATTCTTATGTTCTGGTCTTCCGGACTGCTTCCTGCATCTTGATATCCAAATTATCCCTACTTTAATGCCAAACTCAGCTTCCATTAAAAGTTCAAGTAATTATGAAACATCTCACTAAGTTGTGAAGAGTCAGATCAATCACTCACAGATTAAGGTTCTCCTTTCGATTTACTGCGTGGTTTGTCATCCCAAAATGCCCAATCCTAAGCATCCAGATAAAACTTAGGATTGTAATACTTCAGTATTATTGATAAAACAAGCAGTTGTTGGAAATATTTACCCACTTTGTATCAAGCTGTTCTTGTTACATACTGTGTTCTACAAAAATAATTTGCAGGTTTTTTTTTTTACAACACCTGAATTAGTCTCCTACCACACAGTATGACCAAGTTGAAAACTGAATCCTTACTGTATGTTTTGTCCATCACATATGTTCTTCATTCATCCTTCATAATCTAACGTCACTGGATGCACTATTAATATTCATTGTCACTGAATTCTGTGCATGTTCAGCAACAACATTATATCTGCACCTGGACAACTTTTAAGTTCCATTTGAATAAAAGCAGTTGTTAAGACAGTTATCTTTTGTTTTTGGAATTCAGATGAAGTTCTTTCAAACTACACACTGTGGCTTTTGTAAATTCCATCTGAAGCAATGACTACAAGACAAAAAAAAAAAAAAAAAGAAAGAAGCAAATTGTGATTTTCTGGCAGTGGCAAAATCCAGAACATTGCTATGAACTTGAAGAGGTTAACAAATTCTTCTGTACTTTGACGGTTTCCAGTGTTATTTTATTTTCGCCATCCAAGAAAAACTGATGGTTTGTGTGTTGGAAGTGTTCAAGGTAACATTTTCTATAACATTAATTGGAATGCTGTATAACAATTTAAAATATTTCAGATTTTTGGATTGAAGGGAAATCCAAGTATAAACTAATTATTAAGTCAAGCTACTCTTCAGAAACATCCACTGAAACATACAGTGCCAAACTATTTTTTCTGCAAAAAATATAATAGGCAAATAATAGCAAGAGAAAATGCCCAAATACATGCTTTATTTCAGACTCCACACTGCTTCCAAATGTTAAGACTTTTCATACACGGTGTTATGAAAAAGAGCAAAAGCTACGCCAGTAGATTACATAAACAAAAACTTCTGTTTTGTCTGGTGTAACAGGAGTCTTAAAAAAAAACAAACACCACTTCGTATCCATTATTTCATATCCAGATGTTTCCTGTACACCTGCAGTTGTCTCCAGTCCTGAAATCACGAGCTATAGTATTTTAGCAGCCTCTCATCAGTTGGCTTCAGAATTTTCTTGTCTGCCATGTTTACGATCCATCCTGGAGCAAGACCAAAAAATATCTGCCTAGGGTCTTTGCGCATACTTAACATTTTGAAGAGCTCATCCTTAGTTATGTCTGGTAGGGTATAACCATACTTCTTGGCAAGTTCAAGTCTGGCTTCTGCAACCTTAGATGGATCTGCCAGGTACCCACGATTATTGGCATCTGTGTAGTAACGCACCAGGTCTTCAGGGGGAAGCATTCGCTTTGGAATAGGCCGGCCACGCAGGAAAAATGGGACTGGCTTAATTAAAATCTCTGCAAAGAAAAGAGATCAGATACGATCTTTTATAATCATTATTTAGGGACAGTAAATTACACTCACTTAGTATTTTGTGCTAAATAACATTTTAAGCTAACTTAATAAAAACATACCAAGCAAAAACCAAATCTTAGGAATATTCTTATTCAGAATGAAATGCCATTTTCCTATCCAAACAAAGACGTGTGTCATCACAAATATCAGAACAGTCTAGATGAGTTATCATTTGCAATACATTTATAATGCCTTCATTGGAAAGATAACACTGAGGAAGATGGCATCTTCTGGCTTAAAGCACTGGCTAAGATGTTAAAAATCACTATTTACACAGTCAACGAGTGGCAACTTCAGTGTTTCCTTAAGTATTTTAAACAAAAAGTCAATAGGAAGTTTATTAGATTGGACATAAGGAACAAATTCTTTACTCAAAGGCACTGTAACAGATTGCCCAGAGAAGCTGTGCATTCACTGACCCTATTCAAAGCCTGATCGAGCAGGTGGCAACTCTGCCCACAGTGGGGGACAGGGAGATAGAACTAGAGAATCTTCAAGGTCCCTTCTGAGCCATTCTATGAGTCTGTCTGGACATTTGGGAAACTGTCCTCACCTCATTTTCATCTACAGTTAACAAAATACATTTCAGATGTTTTTAAACTAAATATTTGATCATTTCCTGGATTAGGAAAAAAAAGAATTGCTTATATTAGTCTAGGACAACATATTTTGTACAAAAGAAGCTTACTCTTCTTGTCCTCAGCCTCATTCACACATGAAAGCTCCATTATTGTCAATAAAAATGGCATGAATGAATACCAGGCAGGATGCAGCCTCGAGCAAAGCAAAGCCACATTCTTCAGTGAAAGTGTTCTAAAACAATAGCCATTTTTATTGGAATGATTCTGACCTTCTCTAACTTAGTTATTTCCTCATTTTAAATGGAAAGCAATTTTAAATTAAAAATACCAACAACCAAGCGTAATTTAAATCAATCTTCCCCTGAGTTTCCCAAGGGTTATTAAATGTGTGGAAAAGACAAAAATTCAAAGAATCAATCCTTTATTAGTTCCTTTGTTTACGCAGCAACTGACATTTCTTAAACTGGCTGACAGGTAAATAACCATTAACACCAGTAGGGCTAAACAGATGAACGTTTTAAGAAAAAAGAAAATGGAGGAGACGCTGCAGGTCAACATTTATATAATGTATCTTTTGCTTAAGCTTTTAGAATGGATGAAGTAGACAATTTTCCAATAAAACTACATTTGAAATTTGGACCCTTAATCTTCATATTAATAAGTCAGAAGTCAACAGAAATTCTTACCCAAACTCCTTGGATCGTAGAATGATGTTGTAACAACACCTCCATTTTTTTCTATAGCTGCAATTGCTAATTCAGATGCCCTCTGCACTTCAATATTTATTTTTGCTGCAAAGATATCAGCACCCTGTAAGTTTCAATACATATTAGATTAACATTAACAGGAGTATTTTAAGGCATACATACATTCTTCTCTGCAAAGTTATAAGAAACATTTTATCCTGAAAAAAAACCCTATGATTTGTCTGTTTACTGTCCCAAATTGTTCTCAGTCACATGGGTTCAATTAAAAAAGTTCATACATTTATTTTTTTATGTTCTGAACTTCTGCCCCAAAATAATTTTTGACCTATCGTTATGTTTTCTGTAACTGCTACTTTTGTCTGGTCTTAAAAGATCTCCCTAATATTTTGCTTGCATATGCTGCCCTCTAGTGGATTTGATATCATGAATTCTACAGAAAAGTAATTTAAAAAAAGCAAGGATGCTTCCAAAGCAGGACAAGTGGACAGTCTAGTGTGGAAAAAACTGAAAACCCAAGGCTTTACGCTGCCTGAAACAATATATCTGTAATGTATGCCTACCTCCTCCACCAGCTGGACACCATAATCCCGTTTGAGAGGTTGCACTGTTACACCTCTGGCATTAGTAAGCTGTGTTAAGTCAATCGGTTGTGTAGGGTCAACTCTACCCAAATCAATCAGGTACTGCAGCCTCTGAAGACTGAGCGGATGATACTGACGTCGGCAGCTGGCAC
>NW_024884253.1:37348435-37349702 GCF_019232065.1 Centrocercus urophasianus
GTAGGTACACTTCTTCCACTAAGTTACTTTGATGAATAAGTATAAACAATGAGGTTGGATGATAAAACAGTTGAGTAAGTTCAGAAAAGAAAACATAGAGTTGTCTGTGTCAATAAATGTTTGTTTCCTGAAGTAGATCAGATGTATAACTGTGTAAATCTGCCATATTCGTAAATATATTACATTTTCTGTAGCCTGAAGCCTAACTTCAGGCTAAACTATACACGTAGAGCACATTTCTGTTGCTATGATTTGATCATCTAAGGGAGGCTGAGAAGGATAATCTGCTAAATGCATAGATGAAAGTTAAGGTAAGCTGGAAACCACCTGCAATGGGACCCTGTCTTTCAATTCCTATAAAATTACAGAAATGCTTTGCAAAGAAGATTTATAATCATCTTTGTAGTGTGTTTTTGTATGGGGACTGTTGATCACAGCCTGCACCTCTGATTGACCACCTGAGGTGAGCAATGAATCAGCTGTGGGAGAACAGGTGAAGGCAATTAACCTGTGCTACTGGAAGGGGTGGAGCCTGGCTCCACCTCTCCTAGACCCCACTTAAGGGCTGACTGCCACTGAGTAGGAATTTCTTCCTGGCAATTGTTCCTTGTGGAGTTTACTGTGAGTCTATGATACTGGTGAGCGTTTCCATTTATTTTGATTAACTTTTCCCTGTTATGATTTTACTAAGCCTAACATCTGCATACCTATTGATTGTACACTTATTGGTGGTGCAGTTTTTAATTCAGATTTAATTGTAAAGCATCTATTATTTAGTATACTTAATGTAATTGACTAGAGAAGTGTTAAGGATTAGAAAGCATCAATGCATTACAAATTTTGAGAATGTGAGGCTATAACATGTAGATAACTACTGTGTAAAGAGTGCTTCATTTCTTTTTTCTTATTGCTAATTGTATGGCTTGCTCACCTGCTGTATGTCAAGCTGTTTTGGAAGGTGTTTAGGCTGGAAATAATAAAATTGTTCTGGTACCTGCAGTTTAAAAAAAAAAAAAAAAAAAAAAAAGAGGGAAATTTTGAATGGAATGTATTTCTAAGATGAGATGAGAAGTGTGCTGTAATTCCTGCTTTGCATTACAGTATCACTGCTGTGCTATACCAATATCCTGAGTTTATTTTGAAATCACGTACTGTGCAGTTTGCTAATAAGTGAATTACTTTGGAGGTAAGTGGTACTGGATTGTCTTTTGGAGAAGGACTCCTTTTTCCTTTTTCCTTTTTCCTTTTTCCTTTTTCCTTTTTCCTT